>NW_006160028.1:987918-995030 GCF_000334495.1 Tupaia belangeri chinensis | reverse complement strand
GCCAGCCAGCCAGAGACAGAGAGACAGAAAGCTATAAATCACCCCCTAGGGGGGATGGCCATGCTGCAATCCCTTCTCCTTCATTCTCCTCTCGGATCTTGGGCATCCACGCACACACGCCCGGCATGAGTTTGAGCCACTGGGTCTGGGACTCGAACCACGGTCAACTACATGGGAGTCCAACGACATAGAGATTACGCCAACTGCTGGTCCCTAAGATGAATATTTTTGAGAGGCTTATTCACCAAATGGTTGAAAAACTGGCAAGTCAGGTGTTATTTTAATGTTCCAGAGCATAGAGAAAAATAAGGAAGGTTTGCACAATGATTTCCAGACCTCCTTAGAAAAGAGATGACATCTAATTGTATGAGGATCCATGGAGATGAACAAAAGCATGGGAAATAGAGGTTTAAAAAAAGGGAAAAGAAAGGAAGAAAGAAAGATGAAAGCTGCTTGCTCCCTTTCACAGTCCAGTGACAGCATTCTATCTCATCTCCAAATAAATGTGTAAAACAAATGTTTTGGCAAAATTAGTTAAAACAGCCACCAAAATATTAATATACTCAAAACAAAATCTAGGCCCTGCTGTCACAGTGCAAGCAGGAGGGTACTGCTATGCAGTGGCTGAGGCCATGTGGGTGACTCGGGTCAGTTTCCAGGCCAACCTAAACGGACCAGGCAAGTGCCCATTGCCTTCAGTGGTAAGTGTCTATTGTCTTCACTGACTGGAAAGCTGAAACAGGAGACCCTGTCAAAATGACTTGGTCTCTCCTTCTCTTTCTCTCTCTCCTTCTGATATGCATTCTTTCTCTTATAAGACAAAACAAAAACTAAAAGAAAGTCTAAGAAAGTCTTTTGGGAGGAAAAAAGTAACATTTAATGACAAGAATGTGGGAAATAAATAGAAATTGTGGTCCAAGACATTTTTTAAAATAACAAAGACTGGGACCCGCAGATGGCATAATGGTTGCATCGTTGCACTCCCACATGGCTAACTGTGGTTTGAGTCCTGGACCTGGAGGCTTGAAACTCAGTCTGGGCACCTGTGTGCCCATGCCCAAAATCCCAAGAAGAGAATGGAAGAGAAGGCATTATGAGGTAGCCAACCCTCCTGGGGGGTGTGATTTCTCACTTCCTGTCTTTCTGTTTCTCTGTCTCTCTGGCTAACACAAATGCCCTATAGCAAAAATCTCTCTAAAAAAAATAAAAGAAAGGACAAAGGCTGGTTATTTGTCAACATTAGTATGAAAGAGTTCTAGGACGAAAATGTCAGCAAAATCATAATTTAACAATAATACAGAGGAGAAACATACTTTTGAAGCCTGTCTAATGTAGAAGCAAGCATCATTGTGGAGGTTTTAAATTTTTTCAAAAACTCTTAGATATCTCACTTCAAGAGGTTGAGCTTAATTCACTCTCCTTAAGTGTGGGATGAAGTTGGTGTCTCACAACTAATGAATAACATGGTGTGGAGAGCCACATGCACCAAAATGGCTGAAATGACTTTCACAGGATGACCTCCAGACTTCCCTATTCCAGGAGTAAACAATCTGCCCCTATGCTCCCCAACCTAGCTAACATTTGCAAGCAGCTTCTCAATCAGGTCCGCGACAGCAATCTACCCTAAGCTCGTCTCCTGGTTAACGCCCCCTGACAAAACAATCAATTACTGGTCCAAAATATATCCTTCATTTACATATTGGGCAACCAATTACCACCCTGCTGCGTATATAAGAATGTTCTCTGGCCCTCAGTAAACGAGCGACTGTATACCATTCAGAGCCGTGACACTGTGTTGCTCCCATGTTGTGACGCTGCGCAGGTTCGAGACTTCCACCCTCTCACTCAGGTAGCCTGTTCGATTGTCCCATGGGCCGGGACAACATGGGATAGAAGGGACAGTTTTATTTAGAAGATTGGGTTATAAAGGCCTTATAATCTCAATCTCTCTCCTCTCTCTCTCTGTCTCTCTCTCTCTTTTCTCGAGAAGACAGATATTATGTATGTTGTGAGAAAATATAAGCTATGCTATAAGGAGCTTTTATGGTGAGGAATGGACGACACTGAAAGTGGATTTCAAAATGGATTCTTCAGGCCTGGTCAAGCTCTTGGATGATTTCAGATGTGGGAAACTTCTTCATTCCAACCTCATGAGAAATTCTGTGACAGAAACCCCTAGATAAGCTTTTCCTCACTTAATAACCTGCAGAAAGTTTGAGGTTATAAATGCTTGCTATTTCTAGCTGCTGTGTTTTTTAGTTATTTTTTTACATACTAATGCATACCTAACAAGGATCCTGGTAACTGGGACTGGTGCTACTGTTAAAAGTTCTAAAAGTGGGAATGGCTTTGTAATTGAGAAGTTTATGAAAGCTAGAAGGGCTTTTTTTTTTTTTTTGAGAGGTTTTTGCTATAGGGTGCATGCACTCTCCAGAAAGGCAAAGAGATAGAAAGCGATAAATCACCCCCCAGGGGGATGGCCACGCTGCAATCACTTCTCCTCCATTCTCCTCTCTGGATCTTAGACACACACTCATATGCACCCGGCATGAGTTTAAGCCACCGGGTCCGGGTCTCAAACCATGGTTGGCTACATGGGACAGCGACACAGTCATTATGCTAACTGCTGGTCCTCCCTAGAAGGGCTTTGAGGAGAGTATGAGTGAAATCATAAAAAGCCTTGAAAAAATTGTTAATAGAAGTGAAATGACTTATCAGTAAAATGCTCCTGGAAATTAAAAGGAAGGTTTTTGTTGTGTAGTAGCAGACAGGTTAGTAACAGTGTCACTTGCAGTAATGTAGAACATATTAATAGAAGATGTCCTTAATGAACTGGATAACCTAACTACAGAAATGCCCAGTGTGAATGCTAAAGGTACCACATCCCTTCTTCTAGCATCTTGCAGTAAAATGCAAGAGGAAAAAGGTTAAAGGAGACTGTGAAAAGTAAAGGAGCTGGGACTTCATGGCTTGATCATTTATAGATATTTCAGGCAATGAATGATGCTAAATATTAAAAAAAAAGCTCTAAGGCAAATTGGTTATCTAGTACTGCAAAGAAAATATTTTCTAGGAATGAAACTGAAGACATGAATGAATAAAAATGTTTTTTGTTTGTTTGTTTTTAACAGTTCAGGAAGATCAAAGGTGCTGCTTCAGAGTAGCATCCAGACAAAACACCGTTTATACAGTTTAAGGATCTGACTGTAGATCCTCTCAAACAATGAGGCTTCTAAGAAGCTTAAAGAGAGTGCCTCTCAGTCATCTTTATAGAAACCCACTTAAAAGGGTTATCTTGAAAGTATTTGTGGTTGTGACTTTTGTCTAATAGAATAAACAATAGTAAGATTCACAGAAGGCCCACAAAGTTTTCACACAATTATATTCATAAAAATGCCGCCAGCTTGGACTGAATGGGACTGAGAAAGTTTGGAATAAAAAGGGACTTGGGGAACTTCTGAACTTCCATGATCTGGAAACAGAGTATTTGTGTGTACACATGGGGACTGCCTTTTACCATTAAAGAAGAATAACTCAGATGGCAAAATCTAAAGTCCAGTAATAGAGCCATAAGTCATGGAAACTATATCCAGGCCCAGAATTTTTTTATTTTTAATGATAAAGAGTTCAGGTATATATGTGTCATGAGAGAGAGAAGAGGGAAAGGGAGATAGAGAAGGAGAGAGAGAGGAACACCCTTGACAGTGTCTATCATGCTGTGGTTCCTTTCCCCAGTACCCAACCCTCCCGCTCCCGGGATCCTAGTGCATCCATGTGCTTCCCCGGCATGTTCTCAGGCCTACCCAGGAACCCGAGCCCTCCTCGGACATATGGCTTCCAGCCCCACATTATACTTGCAGTACTGACTACCATAGCAGTGGGGCCAGGCCCAGAATTTTAATCAAGAAAATTGGAACATGTTCCTAAATAGGTAAATATCACTGCTGATAAGCTACAAGGGTGATGTTTCAGTTTAGTGGTGTGCAAAGTTTGGGGAGTTTATATTTAGTTTTGAGGGTCAAATTTTCATGCATAACAAATTAATGGAGTGAATGAATGAAGTGTCAGGAAACAGAAGGCCATGCTTTTCTAGCTAAAGTTATTATTGAATTAATATCCATTTTAGGTACTCTAAGTGGCATGGACTTCTTATATGGAAGCCTAGAAAAAAGTAATGTTTTAAAATTCGGACATGATATCTTCATTTCACAAATTGGTAAAAATACCACAAGGTTTTAAAGAGAATATTTTGCAAAAAATGTGTCTTCACCATATTCAATTACATCAGATGGAATATTATAAATTTCCAATTACTATCTTACTATCCATCTCAAATACGTTTTCCTATTACCAGCATGATTTTGAAGTGTCATATATTTTAAACACAATGTTACAATTTTTTTTTGAGAGGTTTTTGCTATAGGGCATGTGTGCGTGCCAGAAAGACAGAGAGAGACAGAGCGACAGAAAGTGAGAAATCACCCCCCCAGGAAGGATGGCCATGCCACAATCCCTTCTCCTCCATTCTCCTCTCAGGATCTTGGGCATGCACGCACACGCTCCTGGCATGAGTTTAAGCCACCGGGTCTGGAACTCAAACCACTGTTGACTACATGGGAGTCCAGTGACATAGCCATTACGCCAACGATGTTACAATTTCTGTCTCTCTTTAGAATTTATGTTTCGGGACCAGCAGTTAGTGTAATGGCTATGTCGCTGGACTCCCATGTAGTTGACCATGTTTCAAGTCCTGGACCCAGTGGCTTAAACTCACACTGGGGGCTTGTGCATACGTGCCCAAGATCCCGAGAGGAGAATGGAGGAGAAAGGATTATGGTGTTGCCATCCCCCCTGGGGCGGTGATTTCTCGTTTTCTGTCTCTCTCTCTCTCTCTCTGTTTGTCTGGCAAGCGCACGCGCCCTATAGCAAAAACCTCTCCAAAAAAAAAAAGAGAGAGAAAAAAGGAAAGAAAGAAAATATTAAAAAAAAAAAAGAATTTGTGTTTCACCAACATCCATAAAAGTACCTAATTAAAAGTAATGTAAAATAACAATAGAACAATTATATAGAAAAATATAAGTTAAAAATATAGTATGAATGTGTTAAAAAATACTATAAATCTCTGCTACTACTTTTATATGGGCAATCTTTAGTTATGGGGAGTGGAGGAAAAAAGATAATCCATTTAACATTATTCTTGTTAGACTGCAGAGGAAAGGTAAGATATTTATCTTCAGAGATATATTTTTTTCTGGAACCAAATGCAAATTAGAATGTATGTAAAGATTTCTTGTATGTGTGACAGAAAGAATAATGGCTTCTTTGTACTATGCAAGATCTGGATCAACAGAATACTTCTTGTAGATACCATGTGTATAGGCTTAAAGAGCATTGCTAAGTGATTAATCAATTTTTTGCTTGGAATTGAAATCAAGGGGACTGCCTAGTTTCGTTTTGGTTCTAACCATGTCTCAGTATAGGAATGGCAATTGGAGTTTACCAGCATATTAGCTTGACCATTTGTTCATTGGCCTAAAACGTCGAATGTCTTATGCAAACCTTCCTGCAAGTAATGTACTGGAAGCCAACCCACATAATTATCCATTATGTGACTGTTGTGCCGCTATTTCATGCAGTTGGCTTAAGTAAGAGTTTGAGTCTGAATTTGAAAGAATCAAAATTATCACTCCTGGTATCAGTAGGTGGTTTGGTGGTTAAGGCATTCAACTTCCACATGGCCAACTGTTTCACATCCTGGATGTGGTGGCTTGTTTCTCACTTTCCCTAACTCTTTCTCTTTCTCTCTCTGTGTCTCTTTCTCTGGTGAACAACTATGTCCTATAGAAAACTTAAATAATAATAATAATAAATACATTTTTGAAAATTATTCTTTTTAACAGCTGCCTTTTTATTCTCACATAGATGTAAAATGTTCTCTTGTTTTTCATTATTCAGTAATGTCTTTTTTTGAGAGAGATTTTTGCTATAGGGCATGTGTGATTACTGGAGAGACAAAGAGAGACAGAGAGCCAGAAAGCAAAAATCACCCTCCAAGGGGGGATAGCCACACCTCAATCCCTTCTCCGCCATTCTCCTCTCAGATTTTGGGCACACATGCACATGTGCCTGGTGTGTTTCAAATCTCCAGGTCAGGACTCCAACCAAAGTCGGTCATGTGAGAGTCCAGCAATGTAACTATTATGTCATCTGTTGGCCCCAGTAATGCCTTTTTAAATAATTCAGAACTAAGGAATTATATTTAAACATGTATTGTGCATGTATATTGATGAGTGTGTGTAAGTACATGTAAATGTGTACATGTGTGTGTGTATCTTTATTCCAGATCCAGCTAATATGACATTTTATCTGCTAAAGATAAAGTTCAGAGTATAACTTTCTCTTTGTGATTAGTCAATCCAAAATGTAGATTTGGAAAAAAAGAACTGTGTAGAATGCCTAACAAACTAATTAGCAAATCCAGATATGTGGAAAGAAAGCAAATACTCCTTCACCAGTCTCCATGGCTGATGGCATGAGGGAATAACAAAGTAAGTACTACCTACAATAATGTTTTAGAAGAGATACCTCTTATTTATCATCCTCTTTTTAAAAAACTTTAATTTTGCGGGCCCCCTCTGGGGCCCCTGCGACCGGGGCTCTGCCCCGCACGCTGAACGGCCGGGCCTCCTCCGGGGCCCCCGCGGGCGGCGGGCTCCGCCCGCCCGCCCCCCCGGGCCGGGGCCTCCCCCCCGCCCCCCCTGCCTCTCTGGCACTGGATGGCCCGGCTTGTGTCTGCGAGTGGTCACTGGGCCTGAGCGTGGCCGTTGGCCGCAGGCGGCAAGCTGAGGCCGAAAACAAGGATGAAGAACTTGCAATTGTAAGCAACAGAAAAAAAACCTTTAGCTGTCTTAAACCAATTGAGAAATATATTGTATAGGAGGATGTTCTCTACCTATGGACAGTGAGAAGATGATGGTTGCCAGCCCTGCATTACCTCAGGGAAAAACAAGAACTACTCTACCATTCTTAAGGAAGCCAGATACCTGAGGACAACTAACACTGCAGATCCCCACAACACCATTCCTGGTAATTACAAGATGACTGCTGTGCCG
>NW_006160028.1:971392-987511 GCF_000334495.1 Tupaia belangeri chinensis | reverse complement strand
TGGGTTCTACTTTATAGTATGCTCTTTTTACTCACTGGGGTTTATGCCTAAAGTCAGACTTGAGTTCATGTATAGGTATGTGTCAGCTGTGATAACTATTGGATATATTTAGACTAATTAAGTTCACTGGCAGATCATTTGAATGGGGAGGGGGGAGGCATGGAGGGCAACCGTGGATGCCAGGGACAATGTGGGAGGAGGATGGGTCATAGCAGAGGGAGGGGGATGGGGAATCTAGGATGGCAAAACAAAAGGCAAGGTATGCAGGACATAAGAATTGGGAAATTATTTGCTGAGAACATGTATGTTGATGTGCTTGATTGAGCCAATACACAGTGTATTTTGGATGGAAAATTCATTTGTATGTTGTGATGGAAAAAAAATTATAATAATAAAAAGTAAATTATAAAAAAAAAAAAGAAGATCTTGTTCCCTTAGTGGAGAATGATATTTGGAAACCAAGTTCTGGGCAACAGAATCTTGGACCTTTCTGTGGATGAATCTAGAATATGTATTTAAAAAATAAATAAATAATGGTTAATAAAACATGGTTATCTCCAAAAAACTTTAATTTTAATTTGCATTTAGTCATATATATCTTTATAGTGTACACTGCTTTTTCAGCATGAATACCATGCATATCAGTCAAGACATAGATATTACTGTATACATTGACATCAGCAAACAGCTTTCTAGTTTTTGTCAATAAGATGTACTTTTTTGCCCTTGCTCTGTTCCCTCCCTCTATTACCTACCTCCATGTTATCCCATCCTTACTTTCTCTAGAATCTGCCCTTGCCCTCCCTGCTACTATACCTTCCAAACTTTTAGTTTCCGCTATAGAGTGCAGAAAATCGATAGATACTGAGTGGGGTCATACAAAGTCTGTTTTTCATAGTCTGGCTTGCTTTGCTGAGCATTAAGTGTTCTGCATTCATCCATTTTGTATCAAGTGTTAAGTCTCATTGTTCTTTATGGCTGAGTATTCCATAGAGTACATATGCCACAGTTATTCAATCTGGTCATCTAGTTTTGGACATTCGGGTTGATTCCACTACCATCTCCGTGTTTCATATTTTTTCTTTCCTGCTCATCCTTGTTTTTCTGTATGTCTTTCTCAACTTCCACTTTCTCATCCATTACTTTTTCATTCTCTGCTCCTGCTCTTTCCCAAATAACTCAGATTCTCTTCCAAAATATACCCATAAAGGCACATATTTGGGTACAATAGCCAAAAGTTACCAGTTATTCAATGCTTTTTGTAAGCCAGACATTGTCCTAATAGTTTTACTTATTCATTTTATGCTTTCAGCTTTCCTATACAGAAGGTATTATTGTCTTCAACTTACCAATGAGGAAATAGGAGCACATGAAAGTTAAGTAACTTACCCACTATCACACAGCTAGTGACAGTCTTTCTGCCATTACAGCCCATGCTATCATCCACTACATCCTATTGCACACTTTCTTGTATTAGGTATTGTTTTCTTTCTATAAAAACATTTTACATTCTTTCTGCATTATTTAGGAAGCAAGTGAATCTGGAGGAATGTTGGCAATAGGCTACCCAAAGATGATGGCCAGTTTCAGTTCATTTGTTAAAAGCATGCACACATATGCTCACATATAATTTATGTCTGTATAACTAAGGTTCATCTACTTTTATTATTTTTTGCCTGTGATTATACTCGATGTCAAATAACTTCTGACCCTGGGGATTTAGTTTGATACAAACATACACTTTATCGCCTTGTTTTTAAAAATCAAATGTTGGGACCAGTATATGGCGTAATGGTTACATCACTGGACTCCCATGTAGTTGACTGCAGTTCGAGTCTCAGACCTGGTGGCTTAAAACTCATGCCGGGCATATGTGCATGCATTCCCAAAATCCCGAAAGGAGAATGGAAGAGAAGGGAGTGCAGCGTGGCCGTCACCCCTAAGGGGTGATATATCACTTTCTGTCTCTCTACCTCTCTCTGCCTCTCCAGCAAGCCACATGCCTGATAGCAAAGATCTCTCTCTACAAAAAAGTGAATGTAAATTTACACATGAAATTGTTTGGAAAATGAATGTATACTGAATAAAATACTTGGATTAGAGTTTGTATCTTGGGCCTAACGGCTGAGTAACTATGGAGCTGCGGGTTGGGAATGGAGAGAGATTGCCCCTCACTGACTATGCCACTCTCTCTCTATCCCACCACCCCTATTTCTCCAAGTAATAGTGACATGTTTAGTATGTTAAATGGGGAAAGACCGGTTAATTTTCTGCCTCAGAATACAATGAAGGCACTCTTGGCAGTGTCACAATAGGAAGGGTACATGGTACAATGAATAAAGCATGTATTTTCCTGTTATTAGACCTGGATTTAAATATTCACCATATTGGGTCCAGCAGGTAGCGTGGTAGATACAGCACTGGACTCCCACAAGGCCCACTGCGGTAAGAGTCCCAGACTTAGCAGATTGAATTTCATGCTGAGCACATGTGTGTGCATGCCCAAAATCCTGAGAGGAGAATGGAGGAGAAGGAGAAGTGATTTTGATGTGGCCATTGGCCCTGGGTGGTGATTTCTGATTTTCACTCTCATTATTTCTCTCTGCCTTTCTCTAGGGAGTGCACACATGCTAGGACAAAAACCTCAAAAAAAAAAAAAGTAATTATTTACCATCCTATTTATGTCATATAAGTTGCCCCAAGTTCTATCAATAATCTTGTCTTGGTCTCTACATCCACATGTGAATCAAAACTTCTCGGGAACCAGCAGTTAGTGTAATGGCTATGTCGCTGGACTCCCACATAGTCGACCGCAGTTCGCGTGCCGGACCCGGTGGCTTAGAACTCATGCCGGGCACGTGTGCGTGCGTGCCCAAGATCCCGAAAGGAGAATGGAGGAGAAGGGATTGCAGTGTGACCATCCCCCCTGGGGAGTGATTTCTCGCTTTCTGTCTCTATGTCTCACTCTGTCTGTCTGGCGAGCGCGTCCCCCAAAAAAACAAACAAAAAAAAAAAAAAAAACAAAAAACCTCCCAAAAAAAAAAAAAAAAAAAAACCAAAAACCTTTTCACAACACTTTGCATAAAATAGCTTTAAAAGTACGTGTTAAATTTCCAATATAAAATTTAGCTTCATTCCCAAACGTGGGACAGCAATTTAATTACTGAATTCTCTTTTATAGACGTTGGAAACAATGATTTAATTTTCTTCAATTAAATTTTCTTTCATCATTACTTTATTAAGTAAATATCCCTTGTATTAAATTTGAATATAATTTTTTATTCAAAAACAGAAAAAAACCTCTAAATTCCTTGGTGCTAAAGTTATTTATTCAGGAAAAGAGATGCTCTTTAATGGAATATGAACAATCACCACTTTTAGTACTATATTGTAAATCCTCCCAAAAAATTAAAGTAGAAGGCTTTGAGGCAATTTGAGAGGATTTTTTTGTTTTTGTTTTTGTTTTTTTTGTTTTTGCTATAGGGCACGTGTGCTCGCCAGACAGACAGAAAGAAACAGAGAGACAGAAAGTGAGAAATCACCCCCCAGGGGGGATGACCACGCCACAATCCCTTCTCCTCCGTTCTCCTCTCAGGATCTTGGGCATGCACGCACACGCGCCCGGCGTGAGTTTAAAGCCACTGGGTCCGGGACGCGAACCAGCGTCGACTACATGGGAGTCCAGCGACATAGCCATTATGCTAACTGCTGGTCCCAACTTTGAGGCAATTTGAATTAAGCAGAGCCGGGATAACTTCAGAAGCCTACAGTCAGGGTAATGCTCTCCAGTTCCCACTTCATCTGGCCTAGCCTCCATTCTAACAAGATAAACTAAATGTGGAGATGCAGAACACCCACCGGCAGGACTCACTCTAGGGAGCCCCCTGCAGGATTGCAAACTTATCCCACCAGGTGTGGTACATGCTTTCCCATGGACTGTCTATAGCCTGCCATCTCGAGATTTTTCAAAGAAGGAAAAGCAGTGGTCAAGCCCCAATTTTGGCTTCTTTACCTTTGTTTGAACACCTTCAGCAATGAAGACTCCCATACTTTGCTCTAAAATAGAACATCTCTGGTTATTTGGCAGGTTCTTCTCTTGTTTGATCCTCACCAGGGAGGGATAGAGAGAAGGGAGAAATAATCACTGCCTGGGGAAATGGACATGCTGCAACCCCTTCTTCTCTAGTCTCCTCTTAGGAATTTGGGTGCTCTCACATATGCACTGGTGTGATTTTTAAGCAGCCAGGTCTGGGACTCGAACCACACAGTTGGCCATGTGGGATCTAGCACTCTAACTTCCATGCCATCTGTTGGACCCAGCATGTGCTTCTTGATTATGAGAATTTCTGTGTTCAGAAGCGGAGTGTAGATACTGGAAGCCTAAAAAACATGGTAAAGGCCTGATAATAGGGAGCAAGATACTGGTTATGAAATTTACAAAGATGGAAGGCTTTAAAGGGCAAAACTTTTACAAGGGGAAGCTATAATTTAAAAAACAAACACAAGAACATTTTGGGCCAGCCTGTGACATGATGGATTGAAAAACACACTGCATGTGTGTGCTTGTGTGCCCAAAATCCTTAGAGGAGAATGGAGGTGAAGGAATTACAGGATGGCCATTCCTCTTGGAGGGGTGATTTCTTACTCCCACCACCTCCCCTTGTCTTTTTCTAGTGAGTGCAAATGCTCCATGGAAAATTTTATTTAAAAAAAAAGGAGAAACAAAAAGATAAATAAATAATTTACACACACACACACACACACACACATTTTGCCAGTAATAATTGCCCCAAGGCAACCTCATAAAGAAAGACATCCTCTACATTTTACCATTCTACTTAAACCTTCCAGAAGCTCAACCCTAAGTGCAATATTATACATATATTTTAGGCTTATACTTGAGTTAAATCATAAATGCACTAGAAAGTATGGATTTCATGTATCTTCTTTTTTATTTTTAAAAACATCTTTTGAAATTTTAATGGGCATTCTGATTAATCATTGCTATTTTCCAACTTAAGGAGGTGAAGCCTACCAAGTGACATCAGAGAAGGAAAGTACGACGTGTGCTAGCCTGGAAGAAGATCATGTCTAGAGTTAAGAAATCTAGGTCCTCTTTGCAGCTCCTCCCCTTACCAGTTGCATGATTTAGACTCTGGGTTTCTGTTTCCTCACTGATGAAATGGGGTACCAGTAATACTTTCCATACAAGTAGTAAGAACATCAGGTGGGATAGTCATGCCAAAGCTCATTGTAGCCTATCAAGTAATGTATGTATGTTACTTATCTTTTTATTTTTCATTAAAAAACTGTAATAGAAAAATGTGTCTATGAATGAATCCTCCTCATTAACAATGGTATTGCTTCATGCAAATGAACAATAAAATCTGTCTCTCAGGGGTGGTAAGGTAAAATTCAATGTTGAGGGGAAAAAAAAAAAACCTGAGTTCAATTTTGAAATCAATTATTTTCAGTTTCTTGTATTTATTTTTTTACATTTATAAAATGCAACATGATCACTTACCTGAATAGATTGTTATAAGTTTAAATAGAATGATATCTTACCAGTATTTGACATATAGGGTACTAGATATTTCAATTCCTTTCTATTTTATTTAAATCAACGATAAGAAGAAGACATAGGAATAGCCAGCATGTATGTGAAAAAGTGTTCCACATTACTAATCATCAAGGAAGTATAAATCAAAACCACAATGAGCAGCTGCCTCTCACCTGATGGGATGGCTAATATCAAAAAGACAAGAGATAATAAATGTTGGCAAGACTGAGGAGAAAAGGGAACCCTTGCATACTGTTGGTGGAAATGGAAATTAGACAGCCACCATAGAAAACAAGACAGAGAAGCCCCAAAAAGTTAAAATAGGACTACCATACACGTTAGCAGTCCCATTATGGGTATACATCCAATAAAAATGGTAACAGCATGTGGAAGAGTTATCTGCACTCTCACCTTCAAGAAAACATTATTCATAATAGCCAAAATATGCAAACTACCTAAGTGACCATTGATAGATGAATAGATAATTTATCATATTATGGTATATGTGTGCACGTGTGTGTGCATATGTGTGTATTAAATGTAATTCCGCAATGGAAAAGAGGAAAATCTTCCCATTTGCTATGCATGGATGAATTCAGAAAAAATTATGCTAAGTGAAATAAGCCGGTATTGTATGTTCTGACATATGTGGAATCTAAAAAAGTCTAACTCCTAGAAACATACAGTAGAACAGTGGTTGCAGGAGCTGGGGGGTAGGGAGAAGGAAGCATGGGAAAATGTTAGTTAAAGGTATAAACTTTAGGTTATAAAGACAACAATATCTGGGGATCTAATGTACACATGAAGATGATGCAATGTATAAAAATATCAAACCATCATGTTGTATACCTTGAATACATACAATTTTTATTCCTGAATGATATTTTAAAACTGTATGCTTCTAGTTAGCATTTTTCTTTTTTTTTCTTTTTTTTTGAGAGGTTTTTGCTATAGGGTGTGTGTGCTCACCAGACAGACAGAGACAGAGAGACAGAAAGCGAGAAATCGCCCCCCAGGGGGGATGGCCACGCTGCAATCCCTTCTCCTCCATTCTCCTCTTGGGATCTTGGGCACGCACGCACATGCGCCCGGCGTGAGTTTAAGCCACTGGGTCCGGGACTCGAACCACGGTCAACTATGGGGAGTCCAGCAATATAGCCATTATGCTAACTGCTGGTCCCCCTAGTTACCATTTTTAATGTTTTGGTTTGTAGTCATCTTCCCAGCTAACTTAAAATATACTGAAAAAATAAATAAAATGTAAATAAAAATACACATTCACATTTAAAAAGAATAAACATTTTTATGACTCAAATCAATTAGCTGCAGCTGTCAAGGGCTCAAGGATTGAAATCAGAAGTTCTGTTCTTGAAGAATGAAAGGTATGCACATAAAGTGGGGCATCAGTGCCTGGTTCACAGCTTTAAACTCTGTGGGGACAGCAAGTGGTATGGTGGTCAAGTGCTGGATTCCCACATGGCTGACCCTAGTTCATGTCCCAGATCTGGTGGCTTGACCCACGTGGGGCAGGTGTGCATGCATGCCCAAAATCCCAAGAGGATAAGGGAGGAGAAGGGATTGTGGTGTGGCCATCCTCCTGGGGGGATGATTTCCCACTTTCCTACTCTCTGTCTCTCTCTGGTGAGTGCACACACCCTGTGGCAAAATAACTTAAAAACAAGCAAAACAAAACTCAACAACTCAATAATGGAAGCTGAAGAAAGCATGAGCTGGCACTCTAAAATGTGAATAGTGTACTATGTACTAGGGCAGTGATGCAGGAGATGGCATAGACTCAAGTCAAAGGTACTGAGCCAAGTCTGAGAGAAATTGATGAGAGTCAAAAACTCTGGAAAGGACATGGAACCCCCAGCAAAAGATGAGGTTCTGGATTATGTGCTGCATGAAGTGTGTGCAAACCAAGACAATTACTACAACAGGATGGCAAAAGGATGGGTGGGGCAGGAAGAGAATGTGCGAATGGCCTCCCATTGAAGATGAATCTGAGAATCAGTTCTCCACTACATTACCAGAAACACTGAAATTCTTAAGAAAAATGAACAATTTATGAAGATTTATTCTAAATGATATGAAAATGTGAGAAAATATTAAAATTAATATAAAAATAATATAGTTAAGGGTTTTTAAGAAATAAGGATAACAAAAATTGAACAAGATGCTATAAGACACAAAGAAACAAATGAAGAGAAAAGATTATAAAATTCAAAATAAATTAGTGAAATCTAAAATACTGATCAATAGATTGAAATCTGGGATGGAGATATTAGGTGAACTTAAAGATATATAGGGTAATATCAATGAATTAACTCACAGAACAGAGACAATACAGGTTTTAGAAAATAAAAGAGATTTTTAAGAAACATAGAAGCAAGATTACAAATCTCTATCAGATATGTAGACATATTATTCAATACAACTCTCATTTATAGATGAAACATTTCATTGTAAAGTTAAGATATAAGGAATTTCTAAACATGATAAATGAGTAAACACACACACACACACACACACACACACACACACACAGACATGTAGTAATAAAACTTTAGTAAAAGTTACTTTAAAAATAAGGTCATCCATGGGACCAGCAGTTAGCATAATGGCTATGTCGCTGGACTCCCATGTAGTTGACCACGGTTTGCGTCCTGGACCTGGTGGCTTAAAACTCAGGCCAGGCGCATGTGCATGCGTGCCCAAGATCCCGAGAGGAGAATGAAGGAGAAGGGCAAGCGTGTGGCCATCCTCCTGGGGGGATGATTTCCCACTGGCAAGCGTACATGCCCTATAGCAAAAACCTCTCCAAAACAAAACAAAACAAAAAAACAAGGTCATCCGGGGCTAGCAAATGGCACTGGACTCCCACATGGCCAACAGAGGTTTAAGTTCCAGACCCAGAGGACTGAAAATCATGCCAGTCACATGTGTGTGCATGCCCAAGATCCCAAGAGAAGAATAAAGAAGGCATGGCCATCACCCCTGGGGAGTGATTTCTCACTTTTCCTCCTCACTGTCTTTGTTTTTTTTTCTCCAGTGAGCTCATAGACTCTATAGAAAAAGCCTATCAAACAAACAAACAAGGTCATCCACTGAGACCACTCTTTCTATTCAATTTTTATTGTATAAAATGGCAATGTAATTAAAAATATAGTACCAGGGTCTATCCTGGTGGAGCAAATTATAGTGTTGGAAGCCACAGGGTCAGCCGTGGGTTTGTGTCCCTGAGTTGGCCTGAAAACATGCCAGGCATATGAACATATGCCCAAGATCTTGACAAGCTGGAAGGCTGGGGAAATGGGATCATGGTGTGACAAAACTCAGTCAAAGGTTGTTTCTTCCTCTTTCTCTCTTTTTCTCTCTCTCCCCAGAGCCCTCTCATAAATCCACATACTTTCTATTAGAAATAAAATAAATACATCTTAAAAAATAATAACATCAAGTGTAATGGTAGGAACGATAGGAAGAAAATTAACCTTTCCTTGAATAAATTTAAATGAACTACTTAGAAACCAACAGAACCCACAGGGGGAGAAAATTAAAATAAATGCTAGAGTTCAATCAGTTCAAATTAATAACATACGCAAGTCAATAATCCATTGGAAAATGTAATACGAAAGGTGGCATGCAATTTAAATTTTTTTTTTTGGGGGGGAGAGATATTCACTGTAGGGCGCGTGTGCTCGCCAGACAGACAGAGAGAGACATAGAGACAGAAAGCAAGAAATCACCCCCCAGGGGGGATGGTCACGCCGCAATCCCTTCTCCTCCATTCTCCTCTCGGGATCTTGGGCACACACGCACACGTGCCCGGCATGAGTTTTAAGCCACCGTGTCCTGGACACGAACCGCGGTCGACTACGTGGGAGTCCAGTGACATAGCCATTACGCTAACTGCTGGTTCCCACAATTTAAAATTTTTAAAGATAGAAAATTATATACTTACTTGCCAGGGTCTAGCCTCGGTGGGGGTGAGTTGACCCTGTCGGAGGCGGTGCAGGTGAACAGAATTAGGCTGAAATCTCAATGCTCCTTAGCATGTTCTCAACTGGCTACAGCCAGAGCAGAACTCCGGGCTGCAGCCCCGTGGCTATTAAGACATGCATATTTATTGAGGGATGTTTAGGAAGTAAGGGGGTGAGGGGTAGTAAAAAACCCAGTCTAAGGAACAGGGTATACAAAGCATGGAAACGATAATTATAAAACATGCTGTTTGTCTTGTTGCTGGTTGCAAAGACCTAGATAGAAATCTTGTCTTGTTAAGTAAAGACAGTTAATATATGGACTATCTATACATTACAACAATAGAGGGTGAGTCTATGATCTTATATGGGAAAGGAAGATGATCTTGTAGCTCAGGAGACAACACAGGATGTTTTATTAGCAGTTTTTCATAGTCAACAGCACATAGATGAGAAACTCTTTGTAGTTGAAAGCTACCTGTTGCTTTAGATAAGAGCTCCCAGCTAAGGTAGTTAATCTTTTTCTGGAGCCCTCAGGTTTGTTCATCCTGTCGTGCCAGTCAGGCTTTTCCTTCCTTAAAAAAACCATGGGTTTTTGTTTTATTTGCTGAGTCTGTCAATTAGTGGGTTATTTTATTTTGTCTCTGGGTGAATGTGCTGACTTTGCCTAGTGAGAGCTAACTTTGGCCTGTGGCTTTAACAAGGTGTATTTACATAAAACTAGCCTTAAATTAACCTAGTTTTCATATGCTACTGATGCTACTTTGGCTTATACTGATTTGACCTAACATATGTTAATTTTGGCTTAAACAGACAGGTGGGGGAGTCTCAAACTTCCCGCCCTCTTCTTAGGGAACCACATTTCTACAAGATCACTAATTGGCTTTATTGTAATGGTTGGTGGTGATACCCTTGCAGAGTACCGTAATAACAGTAAAGCTCACAGCAGAGAAATTGAGTGCAGGCCAGTACAGTGACATCATGGAGGGTTAGTAAACCACCGGCCTTGTCTCGCAGTTTCTTCCCAGCCCAGGCCATGAGAGACAGCCTCTTTACCAGCTTGTGTTGCCTGCATGACCCTGTCACTTATTAGATATAAATACTACTAAAAATACTCAAGATGCTTTTGAACATAATATAATAAAACTATATAATATACACATACCATGTTCATGGATGGGAAAATTTCATTCCATAGATAAATGTTAATTCTTTATAAATTAGCATATAAGCTCATTAAGTCACAAATCACAATACTGGTATGTTTTATGGAAATGAAAGAGTCAATATGAAAAAAGAAAATTTTGAATGATATATAATGATGTGAGGATTTCTTTTACCTACTTAAACATGAACATGTATAGTAATGGTAAGTATTAAAATAGTGTGGTGTTGTTACAGATAGAAAATAAAAAGTGGAAGTGAATGGGCAGCCAAAAACATATGTAGTGACCTATGATAAAAATGACATTTCAGGTCAAATAGAAAAAGATGTCTCATTTTGTTACATTCGTGTGAAAAACAAAATTAGAGATATGCCTCACTCCACCACATACACACACTTCCAAGTGGATTAAGTTGATAATTGTTAAAAATATGAAAGATACACACACACAACTTTTAATTTCTACTCTATAAATCTTTATCTTTTAAGGAAGCCCATTATATACTCATTATAATTAATTTTTCTCTAAAAATCTATTCTCGTTTCTTGAAAGTCTTAGTTATTCATTAAAGAACACACTTCATGGGTGTCACCAAGACAGTGCATAGTGGTCTTTGGCATTTCTAGACCCACAGGATAGCTCAGGGTTTTGAGGTTGCTTAGCTACCCCAGAGTTGGAGGGCATTCCAGAGCAGGCATAAGCTGCCAAGTCTGCTCTTTTGGGAATGTTGAACTGCCCAGCACTTTGGCTCGTTCATATCCAGCAGATAATCCATTCACTCTCTTACAAACATATATACACCTACAGATATGTACACCCACCAGTCAAAGACATGTTTCAGGATAGCATCTAGATAGATTTTTATTAAAAAAAATTATTTCTAAAGCTTCCCAAATATATAAGATCATCTGCCTCACAATCAATTTGTTATTTCATGTTATTAATATTATCTATACATTTACTAGAGCTGAGTATTTTTCTTACTCCCACTCCCATTCTGAAATTACTCAGCCATGCCAGAATGGAGAAATCAGCTTTTTTCTGGCCCAAACACTACCTAGTAATTACACTTGAGCTGTGAAAATAGCAAGCTAAAGATTTTAAAATGACATATATAAGCACTTCAATTGGTAGACAAGACTTTTTATTCTTCTCAGCTTCTGGTGGTGGTGGTGGAGAGAGAAATGTTTGGGGAGAGAAAAGTATGTTCTTCAGTTTGGGAAGGGATGAACTATGTTCTTCAGTTAATTTCCATTATCATTTATTATAAGATCAGCATAATTTCCATTTGGCTTTATTGAAGGAAGATTTACTATAAATTCTTATACAATGATTTATATCCAGTGGGCAATTTATTCCTGTGCACTTCTCCTTCATTATAGATAATTCATAGAGATGCCTAGAAATGTATATGGCAATAACTGAGTGGGATTCAGATTTACATTCCAATTACTCAGCATGGTAGTTAAAGAAGAAAGACCGATAATCCTCATGCATGTAGACAGCAAATATTGGAAAGAGAGAGAGAGAGAACAGAGAAAGAATTAAATATGAAGACTTGATGAGAAACAAAGATGCATTCATTCTTAATTTAATCGAGATCTTGTGTTGGTTTTAAAGTGAATTGCTATCAGCAAAGAGAATTTGTTCACCAAAAGGCAAACCAATGAAAATCAAACGGATTATACTGGATGAATGCCATCTTCACGTAGACACTTCAAGTGAAATTATTCAGGCTTTCGAATTTCAGGTACATCACTAAAAATATGTTGGAATGAGAAGCAAGAGCCCCAAACTTAGACTTTGCTTGTGGAAACATTAGAACTAATCATCCCATTTTAAAAAAGCAAGTTTTTCTCCTATATAAAATGTGTTTTATTGTGATTCGCAAAACAGTCGTCCCTTTAAATTAAATCATTGTTTATCAGGGGAAAGTTAATTGAAAAACATGTTTTTCTAACTAAATGGAAGCCTGCATCATGCAGGCAATAAACATTCTTGCTTGAAAGGAATTCTTGCTCCTTCTTCTAAGACTGCCATGGGAATAAAATAGAAAAAGGAAAAAAAAAAAAAAAAGGAGGGGGAGAAAATCCCACACAGTCAAAAAAAAAAAAAAAAAAAAAAAAAAAAAGGTGGGGGGAGAAAATCCCACACAGTCCAGGAGTTGTGTCTGGCTAAGGAGCCAAATAGGATTTTTAAGCCTACACGTTTTCTATTCAATTCTAAATTTAGCACCCACAAATTTCTCATTTGGCAAATCATGTTCCCCAAACTCTAGTGCAAGCCACCTTTGAGGCATGCTAGTTTCCGTTAAAAAAAAAAAAAAAAAAAGGTGGGGGGAGAAAATCCCACACAGTCCAGGAGTTGTGTCTGGCTAAGGAGCCAAATAGGATTTTTAAGCCTACACGTTTTCTATTCAATTCTAAATTTAGCACCCACAAATTTCTCATTTGGCAAATCATGTTCCCCAAACTCTAGTGCAAGCCACCTTTGAGGCATGCTAGTTTCCGTTGCTCCTGAACACCCATGGTTAATCTGCCTCACTGGACATTTGGCAGAAGTTTATTTTATGGTTCCTGGTTGCCCAGACAGTGTAAGATGAAAGTGCAAAGAGTAATTTGGCCTGGTTGCCCAGACAGTGTAAGATGAAAGTGGAAAGAGTCATTATTTCTGTAATACCAGTTCATGAAACACGGAAGAGAACGTTTTCAAATGGGAAGCTTTAGGAGTCAGGGGAAGGTCCCCCTGCAATGTAGGCTTATATTCTGTCTTAGGACAGGCCTTGGATTGTTTGCATCTTTTCTTTTTGGTAGAGATTATTTTCTGTAAACAAAATTACACACATCCCACTATGTGCTTTCACAGCATTGTTCTCGAACCATTTTAACAGTAGGTTATCAAATCTTGCCTTGTAAGGTTATTGCTTTTCTGTCTGCCTCATTCACTTTTCAGTGAACTTTCAGTTTTATTACTTCCCCAAATCCACCCAGACTCTATCTTTGGACCAGGTCAATAGTGTATGTTACGAGAATATTTGATAAAAAAAAAAAAAGAAGACTTCTTTTCTCTCTTCCTGTTGTTTATCAATGTTACAACCCCTAAGGACATTGTATTTGGAGAAGGGAAAGTGGTTTGCAGGTAATGCTCTTTACAAATCTCTAAGTGGGTGAAATTTTTGCAATTGGTTGGAAGAAAGGTGAACAGAGTCACATTTTTTAGTGCCTCCTTTGTGCCAGCACTTGTATCTCATTTCATTTCTCTCCACATCTTATAAATATATATTACGTTCATTGTTCTAAATGAAGGAATTAAAGTTCAACGAGACAAAATAACTTGCTCCAAAGATAGACTACCTTATGCCAAAGATGAATTCAAGTCTGGATTCCATAGCATGCAATTTATCATTTAGCATAACGTGGAAATGGAAAAGATGCACAATCATTGACAGATAAATAGCAGCCTCAAAATAGGCCAATTCTAAGAGAAAAAAATACATGGAAAAGAATTTGTCCTCAACAAAATTCTTCCTTTAATTCATTCTTTATATCAGTGGAACGTTTTTGGCTTTTTTATTTGAAAGCAGGGGCTGCATTAGGATGAGAATCAAGTTTACACAGCTAATTTCTTCGAGTTTAATTTAGTGAATAAAATTTGCCCTAGATTTTGGTTTGTTTTTGATTTTGAAGGTTTTAGTCATAGAGCCCACGCAATTGCCAGAGACAGTAAGAGGGGAAGTGAGAAATCTATATATATATATATATAATTTTATAGTGCAAACAGCATAGCTAACAGGGAAACCAACTCCCTGTCCTCTCGAGGCAGGCCATTCCAGTCTGGGAATCGCCTGTAAGATGAATTTAGCTGATGGTGGCTGCAGTTTCTCCTGGACAGTATGCAACTGGACCCCCATTTGCAGAGGCCTACTTAAAATGGAGATGTTATGTAGGGGTTGGATTTCAAAGCATCATCCTTATAGCACTGTCTTACATATTAGAATGTATTCTTTTTCTTGTTTCTCGTGCTATTATTAGTGGAAGAAACATGATATTCACTGAAATATTTCTTCAGATCTTTAAAGTCAGACTAGGGGGTTATTTTTCACTGGCGTATTTACTTAAAAGACAATTTCTTGTGATAGGTGGTCTTAGCTTTTATTGTTTTGGTTGCTTAAATGAACTTGGTGGAGTGAAATTTAAGAGCATAAAAAACTAAATCCTTGCAGTAGCTAGAAATATATTATTATTATTTTTAACATTTGGAGAAATTTTATTAAAATAAAATATCATGACCATGTTTTCTTCCCAAGATCAACAGGATCTGAGAAAAAGTAAAATTTTTTTTTTTTAACACGAAGTGAAAGTGTATGGATAATTGTCATATTTATTTAGAGGATCCTGCCATTGGTAATTGAGATTTTAAGATATTAGAGCAGCCCATGGTGTAGTGTTTAAGGCAGCTGGATCCAACAAGGCCAACTGTATATTTTGACACCCATACCCAGCAGCTTGAAAAACACGGGGGACATCCTTGTCTAAAATCCAAGGAAGAGAATGGAGAAAAAGGGATTGTGATACCACCATTGTCCCCTGAAGGTGTTTTCGCTCTTTTTTCTTTCTCTTCTCTTCTTTCTTATTTATTTACATTTAATCATTGTACATCATTACAGTGCACAAAATTAACTTTCCCAGCATGAATACATTCTATATTAGTTCAGTCAATGATATTACTATTATCATTATGTGCATTATCGTCAACAGGTAATTTTCCATTTGCGAGTCCATTAAATGGTTTGCTTCTTTTTTCCTCTTGATTTCCTCCCTCCTGGTCCCCATTGCCCCCCATCCTCCAACACTGTCTCCAGTATTCACAGTTGCTCTCCTAGTGCTCAAATCTTTCCACTTCTGCCAGAGTGTGGACAATTGGTGTGTATTAAGTGGAAACATCCAATGTCTCTCTTTCATGGTTTGCTTCACTTAGCAGTAATCTACTGTTATTTAATTTTCTTATGAATTTGATATGGTAATTCCCTCTTATCTACTGAGAATATGTTCCAGAACCCCCATTGAATGGCTGAAACCACAGATAGCACCAAATCCTATATCTCTATGCTTCGCTGATCTGATGACAGTTAAATGACTATAGGCAGATAGTGTATATTAGTAAGAAAATGCTCGCGATAGAGATGATTTGTGTCCTAGAAAAGATGGGGCATCAGAATGCACAATTTTACCACTCTCCTCACAAGGGTGTGCAATTTAAAAATTAGGAATTATTTTGAGTAGAATTTTTCTATTAATATTTAGTATTTTCAGACGGTGATTATAACTGAAACCACAGACACTGAAACCATAAGGAGAGACTATATGTTCTATTTTCTTTAGAATAAAAATCACAAATGCTATTTTATATAGACTAT
>NW_006160028.1:915840-971382 GCF_000334495.1 Tupaia belangeri chinensis | reverse complement strand
TACAATATACACATATGTAGCACAAATCTATAATTAAGCATGATAAAGGTAAGTCAGAAATAAGGGTTAATATTCATAGCTGGAGAAGAAGAGAAGGAAATATAACCAATGTTGGCTACTGAGGTGGCCACAAATCTATTTGAAATGTTAGAACTGCTACAGTCATTCTGATATGGAGATGCTAGAGCAGAACTATTAGGGGGTGGTAGATAATTATTGAATAAACTAACCATATAATTTGTCTATATAGTTCTTATTATATAAGGTAACAAGTACAAGGATAATTCAAAAGTTTGTGGAAAAATGGAATTAAAGTATGAACTTATTTGGGAACCAGCAGTTGGCGTAATGGCTATGTCGCTGGACTCCCACATAGTCGACTGCGGTTTGCGTCTCGGACCCGGTGGCTTAAATCTCACGCCGGGCGCGTGTGCGTGCGTGCCCAAGATCCCGAGAGGAGGATGGAGGAGAAGGGATTGCGGCGTGGCCATCCCCTCTGGGGGGTGATTTCTCGCTTTCCGTCTCTATGTCTCTCTTTCTGTCTGTCTGGTGAGCACATGCGCCCTGTAGTGAAAACCTAAAAAGCAAACAAGCACATGCGCCCTGTAGTGAAAACCTAAAAAACAAACAAACAAAATATGAACTTATTTATGTATTTATTTAAATTTATTTTTTAGAGAGAGATTTTTGCTATAGGGCATGTGTGCCTGACTACATGGGCATCCAGAGACTTAACAGTGATGTCATTTGCTGATGCCAAGTACGAGTTTATTTTGGTGTGAAAATTCCCACATAGTCGACTGCGGTTTGCGTCTCGGACCCGGTGGCTTAAATCTCACGCCGGGCGCGTGTGCGTGCGTGCCCAAGATCCCGAGAGGAGAATGGAGGAGAAGGGATTGCGGCGTGACCATCCCCCCGGGGGGTGATTTCTCGCTTTCTGTCTCTAGCTTTCTGTCTCTATGTCTCTCTCTGTCTGTCTGGCGAGCGCATGCGCCCTATAGCGAAAACCTCTCCAAAAAAAAAAAAAATTTGTGAAATCCATGCATAGTTTTTCATAATACATATTTTACATGAGCTTTCTGAAGACCCTTCATATTACACATTTTTAGCTTTTTTATTTATTTTTAGGTTTTTGTCATAGAGGATAATGGCTCACTGGAAAGAGACAGAGACAGCTAGAGGGAAAAGGAGAAATCATCCTCCCTCCCCCTGCCACCGGAGATGGCCACATTGCAATTCTTTGTCCTCCATTTTTTTCCTGGGACTTTGGGCATGCATGCACATGTACCCAATCTTGCCGGGGTCCAGCCTCGGCGTGGGTGGGTTATCTCAACGAAGGCGGCAAAGGTGAACAGAAGACAGAGGCCTCGCCTTTTCATGCACGTCCTATGCTGGACACCCCTCAGAGATCGCTCTCTGAAGAGTGACAACTGCTAGGAATTATCGTGCCTTTTTATTGAAAATGTGTTACACACAAGTAAATGGGAGAGGGGCTAGTGTTTTGATTAACAGATCATAAAGTTTTTAACAATAAAGAACATAGATTCTATTCAGGGTTGGATTAAGGGTGGGTCTAGTGCAATTCAGGGTTTGATTAAGGGTGGGTCTAGTGCAGTTCCTATTCAGGGGTGGATTAAGGGTGGGTCTAGTGCAGTTCCTCAATTGTAGGTGGGTTTCCATCAAATGCAGTTTCGGGAAAGCGGTTCCGGAAAGCAGAGATGATTATCAGCTGATGCGGCGTAGCAGCCATCTTGTGATTACTGGGAATGGTGCTGAGAAAAGAAAATCTCAAGAATAGATATTAGTTCTTATGGATTTTAATAAAGAATGATGCTTATACAGTTTTGTAGGGATCTATAACTTAATTTGAGGAATCCTAATATGTTTATCTATTTCACTTGGAAAAGGCGGAGGTGTCCTGGGTCAGTTTTGGCCTAATCCTATTTACATAAAGAAAGGATTAAGTTTACCTTAAATGTATTTTGAAGGGCCTTCTAAAGGTCAAGATTACTTTTGCCTAGAAAGAACTTCAGCCCACCCTCTATTGTGATCATGGAGATAAAGCATTGTAATTAATAGTAAGTGATCAGAGCAAAGGGGAGCGGTCGGTCGGGGGACTTCCTGGAAGATTTTATCATACACTCAGGATGTATAGGAGAGCTATGCAATTTTTTTATAGTAGTAAATTGGGGAGTCAGAGGGGGGTCGCTTCCCAGTGAGGCTGCCACAGTTTCTAGAGCAAATAGCAAACAGCCTTGCTGACATGCTAATTGACCCAAGCTTTGTTCCAAGGTCCGGGGTGGTGCACAACAGTGGCCTTGCCAACGTGTTGATCCGACTGGAAGCGGAGCTCAAAGGTCGGGGGGGGCTCAGACAGATCCTGGGGCCTCGCCGGGTCGGACTCCTCCACAATCTGATTTTCAAGCCACCAGGTCCGGGACTCGACCATGCTTAGCTATGTCAGAATCTAGTGCCTTAATTATTATGCCACCTGCTGGCCCCATTAAGCTATTTTTTAAATGAGGTGGCTAAAAGCTTCCTAATTGATACCTACTTTTTTGTTGACTTAGTTGGACTTAGGATCAGTTCCTAGAATTACAGTTATTAATCTTGACTGCTTTTGAAATATGTCTTACAATTATTTTTCAATATTTAAAATTTTTAAATTCAATATTTAAATTTTTAAAACTTTAAAATTCAACTACCTAGTAAAAGAATATGAATAAGAATGAAGATAATCGTTATAATAATTTTGTAAGTAACAAGCCATGTTAAAATCTGTTGAGAGTTATCGATCTATTCAGGAAAACAGTAACAAAGTTGGGGAGCCAGCAGGTGGTATGGTGGATAAAGGAGGTGGATTCCCACATGGCTGACCACAGTTCAAGTCCTGGACCTAGTGGCTTAATTTCTCACTTTCCCATTCTTTCTCCTTCTGTCTCTGTCTGGTCAAATAAATAATAATAATAATAATGATAACAATAACAACAATAATAACAACAACAAATGGAATTAAACAAATAAATCATTCTAAAAAAAAAATCAAAGATAGACCTGAACTCACAATATTGCCTAAATTTTCCAAGAGTGCCTGTGAATTCTAATTTAGGAATTTCAGCTAATGACCTTTAAATAATATACTTCCACATCAGGTATTTCTTCTACTGGTAGGGCATACAACTCCTTGAGAAAATTTCATGCTGATATATATATTTTTATTTATAAATATCCTTTCTATCCCAGCAACAGGTTAAAGGTCTTTGTAGCTAATGTGCTACTACCTTTCTCTCCAGAATCAAGACCCTTTTATCTCTCTACACTGATTTTCTTTTATATTTCTTTAATTTCTCAATCAAAAATAACTTAAGTGGATAGTTCTTAGACTTCTCCATATTCTTATCTTCTCTGGAATTGTTGACAAACCCCAGGCATTTTTAAAAATCATTAGCAAATTGTCACAAACAAAATAAAGGATCCTCTAGTTGTCAGAATCATTAATGCTGATTAAAATAGGCTGTGTGGGCTGACGTTTGTTTTGTTTGTTTTGAAGCATTCACACTGTAAGAAATCCAAGCTGGCTTTCCAACTACCATGGCAACATCCAGGTCTTCATGCAGAGATGATAGGTAAAGTATTTTCTAACAATGGAATCATTGGCCTGATTCAAAATTGCATAAATGAAAGAAATGTAACCAATCCAGTCTTTCTGTAGCCATCAAAACAGCAATTATATAGTTTGTCTGAAGTTTATTTATTTCTTCTAAGAGCAAGAGAGGCAGGAAAAGAGAGAGAGAGAAAGAGCATCTCAAACAAGGTCCCAATGCCATGAGCTACCCTCGCCTTCAGCCTGCCAGGGTCACAGCTACTGGCATGACCAGCATACTCTGTGGACTTGAACTGGCAATCTAGCCTTGCAGAGCAGGGCTAGGTTGTGCTACTGTCTGATCTTCACGACATTATATTTTATAGTACTCTCATCTCTACCTTCACATTTTATTCACATGTACCGGCATTGATAAAATATTCAGAATGTGTCTGAACAATCTCACTAGCCATTATCCCTGAATAGTGAAATTCTTTCATATTTCTTATTGACTTCTTTTATTCCTAATAGTTCTTTATTCCTGGTGGTCCTTAATTAGTAAGAAAACATATAACCACAAAAAGCAACTCAAGCTACTGGTATCAAAAGCCAGGTGAGCTTTCACCACATGATAAACATGGTTCAACACAAAACCTTTTACATGTGATATCATTTGATTTAATAATTTAAACAGTCCTATAAAATAGGGATTATATATTTGTTTCACATAGAAGAAAAGTAACTTGGATACTAACTAGATAGTTCAACTTCATGCAACTATACAAAACAAAACCAAGAAGTGAATTCATATCCACAATATACTGACAAACACTTCTACATTTAAGTATACATACTATGTGTTTGCATCTGTATTCTATCTCTTATATCTATTAAATTTATATGTAGGGCATTTGTCAACTTACTTTTCTGTCTCATGTCTTCTCTTTTTCATCTTATCTTTCAAATAAAAGTTTCCTTTTAGTCATACAAATGCGTCTTCAAGTTCAGCATGTGTATCTGTGGTTAAGTCTTTAAATTTCATAGAATGCTTTATCTCATAGATTGTAAAGAGATAAAGAAAAAAATAGCCCTTACAAATATTTAATAACATAAGCCAACATCTACTCAAGTTTAAAAAGATTTATTTTTTTTCATTTAGAATCTAAACACATAACGCACAAAAGCATCATATTTGAAGACTAATATTGAAATTTTAGTGTGCTAAGTTTACATATATTAATGTTTAAAATTGCATTTTCAGTGATTTTTTTCCATCAGAGGTCTAAATGAATGTTTGCCTTTCTCTGTAAGCCCCATTCCAGCTTGATAAGAAATGAGTTTCTTCATGAATACACAAATATCACCTCTCAACTTTCTGGTTTACTTTGAAGATTCAGATTATTGAAGGGAATTCTTATACATTTTGTTCTAATTCAGATTACCTAAGGAGGTTCTGGATCAAATAAAATATGAAAACTCTGACACGATCTGATCCAAGTGCCTCCACCAGCAGCTTCTGTGGGGTCAGGACTGTGACCACGCACCCAAAGATGGTTACTCCATTGCTTGAAGGTCTACTTGTTCTTCCCCACACCTCCACACTGTGAGTGGATGTTTCACACCGCAAGCAAATGTATATTTCTTTGTACTTTTTATTGATGTGGTCTTTTAGAAAATGCTTTCTTAACAAATTTACTTTCTTTTAGAAAATGCTTTCTTCACAAATTTACTTTCTTTTAGAAAAAAACAAACAAACAAAAACACCTGCAATACTTCTCCCTCACTTTCTTACACGTTTGTTATCTTTTTCATCTCTTCAGGTTATAGAGTAGGAATTGTCATCTCTTCTCTAATTTGCACTACACAAAGCCAAAAATAATGGTGTTTTCTGCTTGAATGCAGACCAATAATTTATCTGTACTCCTCTGAAAGGACTTAATTTGCTCAACTAGTCAGTATTCTGCCTCCGTTAAAGGATCCCAGACACACAGCACACTTGGACTTTATTTTAGCTCACGTTTCTCCCCCTGCTCACCCGCATACCACCTCCTCAAGCTTTTCCAAGTGAGAACTGACTGCCAGCCCTTTCCCTCCCCTCCTCTTCACCTCCTTCAGGCTATTATTCTGTGCTATAGTTACCACCAGTGCTATGTCTCAAACCTAAGGACTCCCATTTGGCTAAAATAAATAATAAGCAGAAGAAACAGACCAGCAGCTTGTTTTTGCCACCTTTTCTGAGAGCATGAGGTAATGCTGACCTATTCAGTAACTGCTGCAAATGGCTGACACATTTAGAGAATCTCAGTGGTGAGAGATGAGGAATGTCCCAGCTAGGCCTGGCAACGGAGTCCAACCTCACACACAAGAGGCCTTTTAAAGGCACAGTGGGAAGAATTTTTAATGTTTCCATTCAGAGGCGGATTTAACTGCTCATTGACAAACCACCTAGTCATTTTGTTACATTTGGCTCTAGAATGTGGCTTTTCTTTTCTCGGATTCTTACATTCTTCTGAATAATTCTGAACAGGATCAATACTTTTAAACCTCAGCTCATTCTATTGGCATTTCTTAATTTCTAGCTGATGAAGGAATGTGAAAAAGAGAGAGAGAGAGAAGAAAGACATTGGAGGACATTTATATTAATGTTCTGTTACCAAGGAAGGAGGGGCAATACTTTATGTATAGTTTTGGGGTTTTGTAGAATTTTTTCACAGGATTCTCCTCCAAATTAGCTCAATATTTTTGATAGGTAAATAGCATTGTTTAAGAACCAAGGGACATAGTGAAGAAAAGATTCAAGAAGGTGACTGACTAGGACAACATGTTACATGCACTTATGTTATATGCATACAAACGTGTATATGTGTGTTTACTTGAAACAGGCATGTATATACACATTAAATATGTATAATTAAACAACAGACACAATGTCAAATTATGTCATTTCTATTTATATCACTTTCCTGTGTCGCATACCCTCTTCTGCAAAATAAAATCGCCAAATTAAAGGTCTCCACGTTTCCTTTCAACGTTTAACTAAATGAATCTGTAAACTTCAAAGATTTTAAGCTTCACAGATATTCAAAGAAGCTGACATGAGATGGTTGCAAAAATTCTTAATGAGGAAATACTCAAGCAGGGTTTTAAAGGGTAGGTGAATGTTCTAGAAACAGTAGAGTGGGTAATATCTGATAGTGGCAAATAAATACTTGAAATTGTCAATGGTGAATGAAATTGGCAGCACTAATAATTGTCTGGTAAAGAAGACCCATTCTCTGCCCTTCACTATAGAAACTATCACAATGTCAAAATTTCCTTGAGAACTGATACTAAATCCTAAATATCGCCAAGAAATATTTTGTAATCTCAACATTGTGTACCTGACTGATGCACCTGGAAGCCAGAACTAATTTTAGCTGATTATTTGGCTGTGTCAATGAGGTAGGCCTGGTAAGGGTTCTGCATACTGTGTGTTCAGGAGTTTTCTCGTATTCCCCTTGAGATTACCTGAATGCTCTTAAGTAGTTTTTACTGGATGTCTCCAAATACATGAATCTGTGTGGTAACTAGTTGCTTTCCTTGTTCTGCCTTTCATCAAACCACATCAATTCAGAAACATTAGAAGATATGTCTTAGAAGCAACATTAAGAAAAGAAAGATTAGTGGTCATTAGGTGTATATGGCCTAAGGGTGATTTTCATGACATATTACATGGAAAAAGAATAGGTTACAGGGAATAGAGTAGTTTATGATTGTGCATAGACACTTTATATACATCCCACAATTATAAATTTGAACTTAAAAGAGATCTTTGGTGAAATTGGAGAAATTGGTAACAAGATAGTGTGAGGTTTCCCAGAATAAGAAAATAAAGAGCCTATGTGGGTTGAATTTGTTGTATTAGCTAAAATTTAATTTTTTTTTCTTAAAACTCTAACTTTGTAAATATGAGAGCTTGCAACCAATTGCAAGAGACAGAATGTGATCATGGAAAGGATTTTAGGCCTAATTACAAATTCAGGTAAATCATCACTTGGGCCATTGATCAACTAGGTGTTATGTCTGGAAGCAAAACTCAGGCTAAACTTTAGGAAATGAACAAAGATATTCTAGCCAGGCAATAAAGACATTGAATCAGGGACTAGCAGATAGCATAATGATTACATCACTGCACTCCCATGTAGTTGATCACAATTCCAGTCCCGTACGTAGTGGCTTAAAACTAACACCAGGCATGTGTACATGGGTGTCTAACATCCTGGGAGTTGGATGGAGTAGAAGGGATTGTGATGTGGCCATTTCTCCTCAGGGGTGATTTCTTGTTTTCTGTTTCTCTGTCTCTGTTTCTCCAGCAAGTGCACCCATCCTATGGCAAAACCTCTCAAAAAAAAAAAAAAAAAAAAACCAAGGCAAAACCCCCCAAAAAAAAAAAAAAAAAAAAAAAAAAGATACATTGAATCAAAATGGATACACGTATTTCCAAGACAAATTTCAGAGCTGGAGTTAGAACTAACCAGAGAGCAGGATGGAAGTGAAAGAATAAAGCTGATCATGAGCAAGGCTGCTCAGAGAATCCTTCTAGCAAGACTGGTGCTGCTTCTGCTTCTGCTTCTGCCTGAGTGTTCGGTGTGCTGTGATTTAAGAGCTCTGACTGGGGCTTGAGGAAAAGCAGTGATGTAGTCATACTCCATGTAAAACGGAATAGATATTTCATGCTATACTTGAAACAAGCTGGAGAACTAAGAGCTGCACGAAAGTGTATAGAGACCAATTCATAATTAATTGAATGAACATATCCAGGGAGTGGCTACTGAATCTTCATAACAACCCAGAGCAAGCTTCTCCATTCACATACCTGACAATCTATGCCATCCTTTGCCCTGCCAACATGTTTGTAATATCCTGATTGGAACTTAGAACTAAAATGTAACAGTGGGCCACAGCAATAGACAAAATAAAATTATGTTTAAGGTAATAAAATATTTAAGATTCTGTACTAGGGAGATTTCTCACTTTTGTGAGAAATCAAGAACAATCTAAATGACAGGGATAAGACATGTTCGTGTATTTATAGACTCAGTATCATTTCTATCTCTATAATATATTCTACATGCACAACTATCCTGTCTATCCAAATTCAACTATAAATTTAATGTAAAGTCAATTAAAATGTCAGAAAATATATTCTCTTCTGGTATTTTAGAAGTGTTTCTAAAATATGTCTGGAAATGCAAAGAATCAAAATAACCAAATAAAAATCTTGATATAAGCAAAACTGATATAATTATCATGCCCAAACTGACATATATATACATATAAAAATATTTGGTCTGTAAATTAAACAGTAAAACAGCAAGATTTGGCTTTTTCCATACATGGTGCTGGTTCAATTAAATATCCATATTTTAAAAATACATGAATATTAAATTTTACCTCTCATCATGTTCAAAATTCAACTCCAGAAGACTGTGGATCTAAAAGTCAGTAGAACAAATAAGAACACTTCTAGAAGGTAACATAAAAGAAAATATTATGCTTGGAATAAAGATTTCTTAAGTATATTTCTTGAAAACCAACCATAAACTATTAATAAATTAAGATTTGTTAAAATTAAAAATTGTATTTCATCAAAAGATATTCATAGTGAGAAAATTCTATTGATATCTGGAAAATATTTGTAATGCTCCTGTATTGCTTCTACTGGGACATGTAGAAAACTCTTACAAATGAATAACAAAAGCATAAAACCCATGTGAGAAATAGGTAAACTGTCCCTTCTGAACACAGAATATAGGAATGCCCAATAAGTATTCAGAATTGTTGTCAGATCTTTAGTTATCAGGGAAGTGCAAAGTAAAACCATGATAAACAACTACCCTCCCACTAGAATGGTTAAAATTTTTAAAAAAGAAAAAACAAGACCCCTCCAAGCGTTAATGTAGATATGGAACAGCTAGAACTCTCATCCACTCTGGTGCAAAAGTAACTGCTACAACCACCCTGACAAACTTTTAGCAGTATTAACTAATCTGAATGTGTAATACCCCACACCTTAATTGTCTTGAGCCTACATATAAGCTCAACAGATATGAATGATACAAGCAATAAAAATGTGAATATAAATAGTGGCTTCGTTTATGGTACCCACACTTGGAGAACAAAGTGTTGAATATTCATACAATGGAATACTATACATAAACGTAGAATACAAATTAACTGCCATGCAATGACGAATACACATAATTTGAATAAATTAAGCTAAATGCACAGAAGTGCATATTGTAGTTATGTACATTATGATTATATGTATTTAAGGTTTGAGCATCTGCAAATCTAATTTATGATGGTAGAAAGAAGACTGGTGTTTATATTTGGGGGTGGTATAACTATTTAAATGAATAATGTTTGTGTATTTTATTATTATGAGCATTAAACTTCAATGTAAGGGAAGTATTTTTAAAAACTTAAGAAAATTGAACCCATGTACTGTATATAGAATGGAAAGAGCATAACCAAATGGAGTTTGTTTCTCAGTACATTGATGATTTAGTTTTTAAAATCAATTGTTTTTCACCACATTAAAGGAAAAATGTGATAAACTTCATCTCAGAATATATAGAACAATGATTTGGGCATCAGATGTCATGGTGGTTAAGGTGCTGGATTCCCACATGGATAAACACAGTTTAAGTCCCGGACCTAGAGGCTTGAAAATCATACTGGGCATGTGAGAATGCGTGCCCAAAATCCCAGGAGGAGAATGGAGGAAAGGGATTGCAGTGTGGCCATGAATTCTGGGGGTGGTTTCTCACTTTCCTTCTCACTGTTTCTCTATGTCTCTCTGTCTCTCTCTGGCAAGCACACACACCCTATGGCAAAATACACACACACGAACACACACACACACACACACACACACACACTCTTACATATATATATAAAGAGAGAGAGAGAAAGAAATTATTTAGTAGGATTGCACTGTGACCATACCTCATGGAGGATGATTTCTAACTTTCCCTTTTTCTCTGTCCCTCTTTGAGCAGCACATGCACCCTATAGCAAAAATAATAATAATAAAAAAATAAAATAATTAATTTAGAAATATTAATACATAGAAATTAGAGTCTAAAATCAATGCCATTTGTCTAGAGCAACACTCACAAATTTTATAATTTTATAATAATTTGAAATAGCATCAAAAACTTCAAATACCTATGAATAAGTCTTTTTTTGTTTAATAAATCCTTTTTTAAAAAGATGTAAAACTTCAGGATTAGCAGGTGGTGTGGTGATTAAGACACTGGACTCCCACACGGCCGACATGGTCCAAGTCCTGGACCTGGTGGCTTTGCTTTCTCACTCTCCTTCTCTCTGTCTCTCTCTGGTGTAACTGAATAATAATAATAATAAATAAAATGACATAAATAATTATTTTTGAAAAAGATGTAAAAATTCTCCACATAGAAAAATACAAAAATGTTTTGCAAGAAGTTTTTTTCCAAAAGTTTGTAGGAAAAAAGTCCAAGTTCAGTATTGCAGAGATATCATTACTCCAACAAGGTGGTATAGGTTCACTGTTAAACCAATCAATATTTCAGCAGAGGTTTTTTTTTTTTTGGAAATTGGCAAACTAAGTCAATTATATTAACATTCCAAGGAGAAAGATGAATTCAAAGAAGAATAAAAGTGAAATATTTACATTCCCATGGCTCAAGGCTTATTGAAAAATCAATAATAATTTAGACTTTATGGTATTTACACAAGACGACAAAAACATAACGGAAACAAATAATCCAGAAAGAGGCTCAATCATGTATGGATACTCAATTTATAATTTTTTAAAAAGTGACCCTGAAGAGAAGTGGTGTGAGGATAGCCTTTTCATACATGATATTATTCAACTTGAATATTCACACAGAAACAAAAAAAAATCTAACCTTTACTTCACATCTTATCCCTAAATCAGCTCCTACTGAATCATAGATCTATATATAAAAAGCAAAATAATAAGACTTGTAATCATGAAGGAATATCTTTAAGCCCTTGGGATAAATAGTTCTTAAAATACACACAAAAAGACTAACAATAAGGGAAAGAATGTTTAAAAAATGTTAAAATCATGTTAAAAATCAAGACATCTAATTCATCAAAAGACACTCTTCAGAGAAAAGAATAGATTTTAATACATTCAAATCTTAAAGTCTGTTATATAGGCTATATAGAATCTTCAACAATCAATATTAAAAAGTAGGTAGTCAGGACCAACAGATGGCTGGTTACATAATGATTACGTTGCTGGACTTCCACATGGTTTGAGTCCCGGATGCAGTGGCTTAAACTCAGCCTGGTGTATGTGTGTGTGTCCAAAGTCCTGAAAAGAGAATGGAGGAGAAGGAATTGCAGTGTGGTCATCCCCTCTGGAGGTGATTTCTCGCTTTCTGTCTCTCTGTCTCTCTCTCTGTCTCTCTGGCAAGCACACATTCCCTATAGCAAAAATCTCTCTCAAAAAAAAGAAAAGTAGACAACTCAGTAGAAAAAGAAAATATTTTAACAGGCACTTGGCAGAATAGAAAACCCAAATGTCAAATAAAGATATAAGGAAAGAGTCACAACATTGTAAGTGGTTGAGAAAATGTAAATCAAAACAAAATGAAATACACCTACCAAAATGGTTAAAATGAAAAAGATGGTGCCAGCAAGTGGCAGAATAGTTACATCTCTGAACTCTCATATGGCCAACCTTTGTTCAAGTCCTGGACCCAGGACATAGAAACACAGTATATAGATGTAAATACCAGATATAGTGTGTGTGGAAGAGGGTCTAAGGAAGGACATTTAGAAGAAAAATAGGGAGGCAAAGCATTAATGGAACAAAGAAATATGGTATTATCTGTTGAATATAATTTATAGTTTTATCAACTGTACTAGGGAGAAATGTTCACCTGCTGAAATATCCATTTTGCAAGTCAAATAATGTGATTGAATATATAAAAGAAAATGAAATTTAAAATAAAAAGGAAAGAAAAACACACTGGACACATGTGCATGTGTGTCTCCCCAAGATTCTGGGAGGAGATGGAGAAGGAACTGGGACATGGCCATTCCCCCTGGGGGTTGATTAATCACTTTCCTTCTCACTGTCTCTGTCCCTCCTGTGAGCGCACATCCCCTAAGGCAAAAACTTAAACAAACAAACAAACAAACAAACTTAAAAGGACACATGATACTGGGCCCAGCAGGTGGCATAGTGGTTAAGGTGCTGGATCCCACATGGCTGACTCCACAGTTCTAGTCCTGGACTCAGATGCTTGAAAATCACTCAGGGCAGATCTGCATGTATATCCAAAATCCCAAGAAGAGAAGGGAAGAGATGGGATTACTGTGTGGCTACTCCCTGGCCCCCCGTCAGAGGGTGAGTACTCTCTTCTCTGTCACTTTCTCTGGCAAGTGCACATGCCCTATAGGAAAAACCTAAAATAATTTTTGAAAAAAGCAAATAAAATACAAAGATACATGATACTATGTTTTGGCAAAGATGTGTTAAAAAGATAATTTCCAGGTATCTATTGTGAGAGTGTTAATTGCTACAGACATTTAAAAAATTATTGTGGAATATATATATAATCCTTTGGATTCAGTCTCCTATTGCTGAAGAGGTAGATGAAGTATGTCAATACTCTCTTAATTCCGGGTTTGCATGCTTGCAGCAGCAAGGCTGAAAAGTTCTCAAGAGATGAAGCTGAAAACCCCTTAGAGAAAAAAAAAAAGTAAGGTGCAAATTATCTCTGTGTGTATCTGGTTGCCACAGAAATAGCTAGAGCCAAGATAAGTAAACAGGGTGTAAAAATGCCCTGCATGTACCCCACCCCTAAAACATTCAGGGTTTTCTATGCTAATTCTGATTTGTTTTAAGAGAAGGACCAGTCATTAATAAATGGTTAAACAAAGTTCATGGAAACATTTGGACTGCACAGTCCCTACTGCTGCAATTTTTCTTTGAGACAATAACTGACATTTATCATTTCCTCCTTCAACTTGTTTTTATGTTTCCTCTGTGCTCAGACAGCACTTCACCGGCTTTAGGTTGAGATTAGTGAATAGACCTTTATCACCTAGGAATCTGAGGCTTTACCCTTGTTGGACTATGGCTGTTATCATTTCCAAGGAGTCTCTGAGAAAGATGCACCAATGGAACTTCTAGGGTTTAGTCTCCGTCCTTTCTTCCCTCTTTGTGTAACAACATTAGTCCTTTGTGAGATCCAGGTTTATAATCCTTGCCAGTGAACCAGCTCTTTCTCACCTGCTATTCTACAAACACAAGAAGCTACAAATGTCCAACAGGTAATAGGCATGTGTTTTAAAGTCTATGGAACCTTGGCACTTCCTCTGGTCGAACAATTACCCAAAGAAAGATCTCAACCAGTAGAGTGTAGTAGTATAGAGAAGAAGAACAAATTCTGCAATCAATGTGAATCATAGTGGCATGAAAAAGTCCTATTTCTATTCCTTGGTTTCAAGACTTCTATATATACCAGTTATTGGGGAAACTGTCCCACATGTTGGTTTTTGTCTTAATATATACAACACATCCTGAAAGACAGAACCCCAAACCCATGATGTGGGGGCTTATGCTGAAGTTGGTGTCTTTGCTGTCCTTGATCAGTCATCTCATTATGTAATTAGTATAGCTGCTTCCAAGTGATAAGATACGGTTGGCTCTTCATTATGGGGAATTTCACATAAATGTATTCAACCAACTGTAGACTGAAAATGTTATGTTGTTACTGGTTAAGTCTGTGATGGTTGCTGGTGGCATCTGTACTGGATGTGTACAGACTTTTTCCCACTTGTCTTTATTCCCTAAACAATACAACATTATAGCTATCTATGTAGAGTTTACATTGTATTAAGTGCTACAAGTAATCTAGAGATGATTTAAAATATATAGCAGGATATGTATAGATGATATGCAAACCCTAAACTATTTTACATAAGAGGTTCAGCATCCTCAGATTTGGGTATCTGCAGTTGATCCTGGAATCGATTCCCCATAGATACTGAGGTATGAGTGTACACATTTCTGTTTACAGGTATGTGAAGGAACCAGTGGATTCTATACTCATGTGCCCATTGCCCACCACCCTTGTCTATAAAATTGCCTCCATAGTCTTAGGCTATATTGCATGTGATCCTATATTATTAAATCATGTATTATTTAAACCTGAAAGATGATGGTGATAAAACTGTAGAGGTCAGAGAAGGCAAACTCATTGAGAACAAGCGTCAGTTCTGGTAAGAAAGAATTTGTCTCCATTGCAGGATGGAAGGAGTTAGATATCATTACATTACCACTAAATACATTGATCTCATCAAAGGATTATGCTTTATCATGAGCTCAGCCTCTATGTCTTTAGTTCTAGGTTTATATTCAGCACTGTCAGGAATCATAATAGATCAACCTCTTTAAGAGGGAGCCCATATTGTTGGGCCAATGCTCAACCTTCATCCCTGTCACAGGGCCACATATGTCATGGAACCATGGTCTCATCACTGGGATGCCTAAGAACAGAGGTTGGTTGTCATTCACAAGATGACCCATCTTATCTACCTGGTTTAAAGTGTCCTCTCTGTGATCGAAGCTCTTTAGTGAGCATTCATAGAGACACAAAATCTACATGCTCCATCTCATAAATCTACCCAAGGGCCATTTTCCCATCAGCAATCTTCTAAATTTGTTCTCATGGACATTATTATAATTGACAATCATAATTGTATGTATATATGGGGCACACTGCAATGTTTTTATATGTGTATACAATATGAGTGACTAAGTTAAGTCAATGAACATATCTATCATCTTACTTTTTTGGGAACACCTTTGAAATGTACTTACAGCTAATATACAATACACAAAACATTATTATTGACTCTGGTCACCCTGCTGGGCAGTTGATGAACAATTCCTCATTTCCTTCTCCTCAGCATGTTGTCCCTCACACCAGCTATGCCTTGCTTTTCTACTCTCTACTTTTATAAGTGCAACCTTTCTTAGACTACATATAAATGAGATCATGTGACTTCTCTTTCTGTTCCTGGCTTACTTTACTTAGCATAATGTCTATCACGTTCATTCATGCTGTTGCGAATAACAGGATTTTCTTCTTTTTTATGGATGAATAGTATTCCATATTCAAAACTTGTTCTTTCAGAGCACCCAGTCAAGTCACCCCCCAGTATTATTACATATTTATACCCCCGAAAGGTAGATAACCAAGTAGTCAGCTCTTACACTTATTTTTAACTGAGTTTTTCCTTAGAGTCACTTATTCATGATGAGCGAGGGTAGGCTTCATTTATTGAGCTCTCCTTCCCACCCCCTTTGCTTTATCTCCCTGAGAATCAGCTGTGGTTTGGCTGGGCTTCATGAACATCTCGTGACCATTACGTTCATCTCATGAAATTGGCTTCTGGTCAGGGCCATTCTAGAGATATGCACACCACTTCCACATTAACATCACAAGATTATGGCACTAAATCTTAAATGTTCTCTGCTAACCCTGTTAATTAATAGACTAGCTTTTTTTATTTTTATATTTTTAGGTTTTTGTCATAGGGTACATGCACTAGTGGGAGAGAGATAGAGAAAGAGAAACTGAGTAATCTCCCTCCAGGAAGATAGTCAAGCCACAGTTTCTTCTCATCCATTCTCCTCTCAGGATTTTAAGCATGCATACATGCTCATACATGTCCAGCATGATTTATGAGCTGCCAGGTCCAGGACTCGAACCATGGTCAGCCTTTTGAGAATCCAGCACTTTAACCACCACACCACTTGCTAGCTTTATTGTAAATTTCAAGCAGTGTATGTACCAGACCCCTGTCTTGGTGACAGGGAATCTGCATTTATCTTTAATGTATTTATGAATGCTTTGTTCTTAATAAATATAACCTGATCCTGTGCTCAGTGACAGCATGGACCATTTTCTCCCCACCATCAATGGGGAATCTTCTGCCATGTAAGTAAACTCATGTCTTCCCCTACTGGACCTCTGAATGTGTTCTTTGAAATTGGTGAACATTATGGGCAAGCTGCCTCAGATTTGGAGTTCCCCAGAATAATGAGAAACTCTACTCCAGAGTCAGTGGTTTAGTTTCTACATGCCTTGTCTAGAGCTGGTGTTCAAATGACGAGCAGTTTTCTTCTAGAAGGCATGACCTGCTCCAGAAGCTCGAGGTCTGTAGTATAATCTCCTATTGGGACTTACTAGAGCCTCCACATACACCCTTAGTTAGTTTGATGAGACATACTGACCCATGTGACCCAACTGAAAGAGCAGCTTGCAATACAGCCTAGTGAACACTGTTCTTTGTTCTGTTCAAAACAGTAAGCCTTCTAAATCACTCAGTAAGTCCTTGCAATCACTCAGTAAGAAATTTCTTGCAGTTTCCAAATGTAGTATCTGCTGTGCCTTCATCCATTCATGTTGCTATAAAAAGTGCCATAGTCTGAATAGTTTATAAATAGAAACTGAGCTGTCACAGCTCTGGAAGTTGGAGAGTCCAAGATCAAGGTGTTGGCAGACTTGGCATCTGGTAAGAGCATCCTTCCTTGTGTTGTCTGTTTGTACTCTAATGTCACATGGTGGAAGCAGTGAAGTGTCTTTCTCAGGCATCTTTTTTAAGGGCACTAATCCCATTCATTAGGGGTTCACCCTCATAACCTAATCATCTCCCCAAGACCTCCACATACTGACATAATCACCTTGGAGGTAAGGATTTCTTTCTTTTTTTTTTTTTTTTTTGGAGAGGTTTTTGCTATAGGGCATGTGTGCTTGCCAGAAAGACAGAGAGAGACAGACAGAGAGACAGAAAGTGAGAAATCATCCCCCGGGTGGGATGGCCACGCCACAATCCTTTCTCCATTCTCCTCTTGGGATCTTGTGCACACACACACACACATGCTCCCGGCATGAGTTTAAGCCACTGGGTCAGGGACTCAAACAGTGGTCAACCACATGGGAGTTCAGCGACATAGCCAATATGCCAACTGCTGGTCCCTGGAGGTAAGGATTTCAACATATGATAAATTTGTCCTAAAGTGATGTTCCCGTTAACCCCAAGACTTCCTGATATAACAGACTTTTGAATCTTCATGTGGTAATCTCCCACTCATTCATACAATGTCCTATTAAGACATGTATTTGACACAAAGTTTGATAAATGGAGTATTAATATAGTAATACAGCATGTAATTCTGTTGAAAGATATCAGAAGTCTTTTCAGAAGATGGTTTGACAAAGAGCAGGAATTAATACAGACAATAAACAGATATAAATTGAGACTCATGTATTACCCAGACCACAAATCAAACATAAAATATGATACAGTTCAGTAAAGACACCACATTTGAGTTGTCAGTTGTTTAAGTTTATGGCAATTTACCATGATGTGTCACAATCCATTTGTTTTTCTTTTTTATTCTTTTTTCTTTCTTTCTTTATTTTCATTTCATTTTCTTCCATACATTCAATCACATTATTATTTATCTTACAAAATGGATATTTCAACAGGTGAACACCTCCCCCCAGCACCGTCGATAAAACCACAAAGATCTTCAACAAATAATACCACACCTCTCTGTGCAGCCAAACAAAACTATCTTGATTGGGTATATAATGAGGACACTTTAAATTGTTGGTGACACTGATCTCTTCCATTAGTCCCAGGACAGAATATTCCTTCTGTTCTATTATCTCAGTTAGGGACAAGGGCTGGGGAAGAAGTTTCACAGACTTTCACTTCAACATTTCTACCATAGTGGTTCTTATTACACAGATCAAGGAACCTGAAGGAAATGAGGTAGCAAGCTGTGCAGAATGTGGGGACAAAAGTACTTAAACAATAAACGTATTGATTTCTGAAAGACTGAAATATTTAAGAGCAGAAAGGGTCCATGGAAGTTAAGTTAGCCAGGGAAAGAAGATTTTAATGTACATTTTGTGAAAAGTGATAAATCATGCAATTTAAAAAAATCATTAAGAATATTAAACAAAAACAAAATGAATATCCTTTATCTATTTTTCATATATATCCTACTAATTGGTAGATACACTTTAATTGAAGGCACAGAAGAACATTCATAAAAACCAATTAATTATTACACCATAAATCAAGTTTCATAATTTGTTTTATTGTAAAAATATCATGGAGATTACATTCTATGAAATGTAGTACAAGTGAAGTGGAATTAAAAACACTGAAGAAAAAGCATCCTTCAGAAAGATTACATGTGGAAATTTTGAAGTGTTTTAAATAACTAATGATCCAGGAGGATATAGAAAATCTGAATAAGCCCATAACAACCCAGGAGATTTAATCGATAATAAATAACCTCTCAACAAAGAAAAGCCCTTGCGCAGATGGATTCACCTCTGAATTCTACAAAACTTTCAAAGAAGAGTTAATCCCCATTCTGCTCAAGTTGTTTCTAAAGATCAAAAAGGGTGAAATTCTTCCTAATTCATTTTATGAAGCCTCTATTATCCTTATCCTTAATACAGATAAGGACAGGACAAGGAAGGAAAACTACAGACCAATATCTCTGATGAATACAGATGCAAAGATTCTCAATAAGATACTAGCAAGTCATATCCAACAACTTATTAAAAAGATCATACACCATGATCAGGTAGACTTTATTTGGAATGCAAGGTTAGTTCAACATACGCAAAGCCATAAACGTAATAAATCATATTAACAGTAATAAAGATAAAAACCATATGGTCATATCAATTGATGCAAAAAAAGCATATGATAAGATACAACATCCCTTCATGATCAAGACTCTCAGCAAAATCGGCATAGAGGGGCCATTTCCCAAAACAATAAAAGCCATCTGTGAAAACCCTATAGAAAACATCATCCTGAATGAAGAAAAGCTGAAAGCTTTCCCACTAAACATGGGAACAAGACAAGGATGCTCACTTTCTTCACTCCTTTTTAATGTAGTATTGGAAGTCCTCACCAATGCAATCAGAAAAGAGGAAAAAATAAAAGGCATCCAAATAGGAAAAGAAGAGGTGAAACTCTCTCTATATGCAGAAGACATGATTGTACACATAGAAGACCCAATGGTCTCCATGGAAAAATTACTGGAAGTAATACATGATTGCAGTAATGTTGCAGGATATAAAATCAATATACAGAAATTGAGAGCATTTCTATATACAAATAACCGGCAGACTGAGATAGAACTGAAAAAAGTTTATACCATTTACCATAGCCACCAGAAGTATTAGATATGTAGGAATAAATCTAACCAAAGAAGTTAAAGACCTCCACAAGGAAAATTATGAGAAGCTTTTAAAAAAATAAATTGAAAATAACACAAAAACGTGGAAAGACATCCAATGTTCCTGGATTAGAAGCATTAATATAATCCAAATGTCAATTCTACCCAAATTAATCTACATATTTAATGCAATGCCAATCAAAGTACCAGACACATTCTTTACACATCCAAGCATCTGTGGAGGTATTACTCATTATTCCCAAGGTTCTTGGGAATGCTGGTTTTGAGCTTCAGGAAACATTAATGAAAATTCAAGAAAACATTCACAGTCAGGTCAAATTGTGCATGTAGACTTGAACAAGGTGAACCAATAGTAGCAGCAAAAGTAGACATATGTAATAACTATTGTGTAAAGAAACAGCTGCTTCACTCTGGCATTGTGATTGCCACCAATATTCTCTTGTTGATGAGATAATGTGAGCTAGAATGTCTTCTCTAAAAGGCTGACTTAAAGCTTTTCTGTATTTTCTGAATTTTGAAGACTCTGCAGAGAGATCTGGTGGAATATAGCTATGGGAAATCATCCAGGCTTCAAATAATAAAAGAAATTTCCTTTCTCATATGAGAAAAGAAGACAACTCTGGAATCTATTTAAATTTTGAAGTTCTAAAATTAATAATTATGGTATTTTTAAAATTGTACTAAAGTTTGATAATACCCAAAATAGAAAAGTGAGATTACATCAGACTAAGAAGTTTCTGCATGGCAAAAGATACAATAATTAGTGTGAATTGACAGCCCTCATAATGGGAAAATATTTTTGTAAATTATGTATCAGATAAGGGTGTGGTACCCAGAATACACAAGGAACTAAAGAAGGTGTTTGAAAAAAGAAAAAAGATTAACCCTATTAAAAGATGGGAGAAGGAGTTGAAAAAAACAGTCTCTAAAGATGACATACAAATAGCCAAAAGGCATTTGAAAAAATGCTCAATATCCCTCATCATAAGGGAAATGCAGATCTAAACAAAAATGAGGTACCACCTAACCCCCACTCAGAATGTCTAAGATTAAAAAAACAAAAACTGATAACTGTTGACAAGGGCGTGGTCAAAGGGGAACCCTTTTACACTGCTTGTGGGAATGCAAAGTGGTCCAGTCACTGTGGAGAACAATTTGGAGATTTCTCAAAAATGTACAAATAGATCTACCATATGATCCAGCAATCCCACTCCTCGGTATCTACCCAAAGGACAGAAGAATTCTTCATTGGAAAAGTGCTTGCACATCAATGTTTATTGTGGCACTATTCACGATTGCTAAGACATGGAACCAATCCAAATGCCCCTGTACGGATGAATGGATTGAAAAATTGTGGCACATATACTCTATGGAATACTATTCAGCCATAAAAAACAACAAAACCCTGGCTATTGACAGAAAGTGAAAGAATATGGAAGATTTACTGCTGAGTGAAGCAAGCCAGGCTGTGAAGGAGAGGCATTGTATGTCCCCACTTAATATATACCGAGTGTCTGCACTCTAAGACTGATTGACTAAAGGATATACAAACACAAGAGATGGGTTGAATGCCAGATGTGGTGTGTGTGGAGGAGTGGGTCCTAGGGAAGGACATTTGGAGGAGAGATATGGAGGCACAGCATTAACAGGATGGGGAGGTGTGATATTATCAGTTGAAGGTATTTTGATCAACTGGACTGGGGAGAAATGTTCACATATAGAAATGTTCACTTTGTAAGCTAAATAATGTGATTGAATGTATATTCAAAATAAAAAAGTAAAATAATAAAAAAGCCACAAATAAAAAATATTATTATGCAACTATAAAAAATAACTAATGAATTGGTTAAATATGATAGTATTTAGAACTGAAGAATTAAAACCTATGCTATGTAAATATATATTTAAATATATGAGATACAAATATATTGAAACCTATGGAAAGTAAATAAAGGAGACATGTAAAGTCTTAAATAATTATATTTGGAAAAAAAGAAAGGCTGATTATTAAGAGATTGCATATTCACAATACATATAGATTGAGGGCTAGCCCTGAAACCTAGTGGTTAAGGGAGCTGCCCAATGGCCAACTACAGTTCAAATCTCAGTCCCAGAAACTTGAAAAAGACTCTGAACAAGTGTGTACACGTGTCCCAAATCCTGGCAGGATGGAGAAAGAGTAGAAGGGCTTATGGCATAACCATACTCCAATGGGGGGTGCTTTCTCTCTACCTATCTCTGGAGAAAGCAAACACCCTCAAGTGACTAAAAAAATAAGTAAAAGACATAGATTGAAAAAGGGCAATAGATAAAACCCCATGTAATGAATAAAGGTAAAAAGATAAAGTAATAAATTAGAAAACTAATGTATAATCAAGAAGGTAAAGAAGTCAATAATAGTATATTGGGAAAATCTAATACAATTGACAAATCTGTGGACATATATTACAAGTAATAAACAGATTTGGGAAATACTTCATGGAGTTATTTCTGATCAAGAAGTGTATCTTTGGGACCAGTGGTTGGTATAATGGCTATGTCACTGGACTGCCATGTAAGTCAACTGCGATTTGAGTCCTGGATCACGCCAGGCACATGTGCGTGCAGTGCCAAGATCCTGAGAGGAGAATGGAGGAGAAAGGATTGTGGAGCAGCCATGCCCCTGGGGAGGTGATTTCTCGCTTTCTGTCTCTCTCTGTGTTTCTGGAAAGTGCAAGCACCCTGTAGCAAAAACCTCTCCAAAAAAAAAAAAAAAAGGTATCTTCAAAACCAAATAACATTTAACTGAGAAGAGTGTAGAGTGTATACTTAAAACTTAAAGCATACTAAGTATTCTAAGTATTTATCCTTTTTTATTTATTTATTTATTTTAATGAGTGGGAGAAGTTTTTGTTATAGGGCATGCGCTCGCCAGAAAGACAGAGATAGAAAGTGAGAAATCACCCCCCAGTGAGGATGGTCACATCGAAATCCCTTCTCCACCATTCTCCTCTAGGGATCTCTTTTTGTTTTTTTTTTTTTTTTTTTGAAAAGTTTTTGGTTTTGGGAATTAGCCAGACAGACAGAGAGAGACAGAGAGACAGAAAGCGAGAAATCACCTCCCAGTGGGGATGGCCACGCTGCAATCCCTTCTCCTCCATTCTCCTCTCGGGATTCTGGGCATGCACGCACATGCGCCCGGCGTGAGTTTCAAGCCACCGGGTCTGGGACACGAACTGCAGTCGACTACGTGGGAGTGCAGTGACATAGCCATTACGCTAACTGCTGGTCCCTCCTCTTGGGATCTTGGGCTCACATGCACGCATGAGTTTAAGCTACTGGGTCCAGGACTCCAACCAGGGTCAACTACATGGGAGTCCAGCGACATAGCTATTACACCAACTGCTGGTCCCTAAGTATTCATCCTTTTTATAGTTATTAAGTGAGACTCTTAAACATATGAAATCAATTTTTCTAGTGGGCTGATTTGTTATTGATGAGGAAACTAGAAATGTGGAAGAAAAGTATACGAAAATTCTCTCAATTTACGAATTTAGATTTAAATGTTCAGTAACTGAACATGGAAGCCAAGCAAAATACACATTACTGAAGAACAACTTAAAAGATAAAAATTTCTTCAATGGCATCTCCAGTTTTTCACTTTCTTCAAATTTAGATAATCTTGGGAGAGTACCTAACTGTATTTTTTAGGCCAAGAACAATACTTGTAGTCTTATTTAATATACTTAATGTTATTCAAGTTCAAATTTAAATATTGTAAAGTAGAAAAGTATTTTGTATTACCTTTATAAAAGTATGAAGTAAGGCATACTTTCTTCACTGGTAAAATTTCATTATCCATTATTTGAGATAGAAAGCAGTAACTAGTACCATTTTAAATTAAATTAAGTAAGTTTATCAGGTCTCAATATGTAAGTCACATCTGTCTCACGTATGTTCAAATGTAGCAATGGCAGTGATAATACTAACTCCATATATTTTTCCTGTAAACTAGTTTATAAAGCATGGTACAAACTTATATCACACATGAGACTCGTTTACTTCAATTCATTCAGAGATCTGAATAATCTTGATCAAGGGGAGGAGTAATTAGGAACTCTATTGATCTTTTCTTTGAAAATAATTACTTATTTAATTTTACTTATTATTATTATTTAAAATTTGCTATAGGGCAAGTATGCGCACCAGAAATAGACAAATAGAGAGGGCTGAAGAGAGAGAGAGAAAGTCACCAGGTCCAGGACTCAAACCATATTTGGCCATGTGGGAGTCCAGTGCCCTAACCACAATGCCACATGCTAGCCCCCAAGAACTCTGAATCTTAATGTGGTCACCACCTAGACCATACTCATGATGGACGAGGTCCACCAGAGTAAGTGTGTCAAATTCCCCCTCTATGTCCTTTCTATCCAGAGATTCCTCTTTTTCCCTCTTTTCTTAGTGTCCTTTATCCATGGATTCTAATCATTATTCCACCCTGCCCCCACCTTGTTTTCCTCTCACTTGTGCGTTGCTCCCAGGGCTTGGAGACACTCCAAACACAAAGAAATTATGAAGAGATCACAGCCACCTATCCTCGTTTAACACTCTTATTCACCACCATGCTTGCCATGGCCTCCTCACCCTCCCTCCCTTCTCCTCACTATTCAAACTTAGTTCTGAGACAAAATAAACTTTGGCATTGGTCATCAGCAACCTTTCTTTCCTTCATCCCTGCCCTCCCCATTTTACCACTGCTCCTCCTCCATGCCAACCTCTCCCAATGCTTAGAGGCTTGTGAGGAGATTAAACTAATCCTATCCACTGACAAGCTCACTAAGCAGTTCCTGAGCAGAGTCCAAAATTCTTGCCAAGCAATAGAGTTGAGGGTGGGGGAAGAATTAATGTAACAATCAGCACATTATAGCAATAACTTTTTCATGAAAATCTTCCCCTTACAAAATAATCCCATAGGAGAAAGAATGAAGGGTGGAATGTGCGTGGGGAGGGAGCACATAGAGACAATTAGTTTTCCTTTTCTTTTTCGTATTAAATATAAATTAAACAACTAAGTATGCTGGCACCACTGCACTTTTTTTTTTTAAAAAAAAGTAATTTAACCTAAGTGCCCCCCCCCTTTTTATTTTTACAAAATGGGAATGGGTGTGTAAATAGCCAACATTTAAGTGGTTTTGGATCGGTTCATTTGCTAATTAATACTTAAGAAAGTAGAACTAGAAAGACCGGGCAAGAGGAAGGCAATTTCAGAGTGTTTTGCCTGAAGCATATTGATGCTTCTGTCTATAGCTTTAGTTCTGAGAGACAAGGAAGGCCTCCAAGTCATCCTTCCGCATTTGAGAGCATAGCAGCCCTCTCCTGTTTTTGACCTACCTATTTTGGCTCACTCTCTCAGTGTACATAATTTCTCTAGCATAAAAGCCTAAAAATATCATCTGATAGGCAACATTTGAATCAGTATCTTGAATTTTAAAAAATTTCCCAACATTAGTATTCTATTTTTTTTTTTTTTCAAGGAACTTGTTTGAAATAAATTTGAGTCTCAAAAGCCGAGGTAGGTAGAGGTAGTCATTGCCAGTGGCTGTGTAGGGGGTAAAAAATTTCTATTCAAGAAATGGTGAATGCAACTGGGGATGTTTAAAAAAAAAAAAAAACATGGGAGGAGTTCAGGGCAAAGTCGTGCCTCTAGGGTAAAATTCATGGTTTTTGTTCTTGGCATTCATTATGTCAAAGGGTTCCATGTAAAGGCAAAATGGAAGAGTTCAAAATAAATAAACAGAAAGAGCTTCTAAGACACAACTGAAAGGATGAAGCAAGGCTGAATATAAGACCAGTATAAAAGTATTATATGGTACCTTCTAGAACAAGTCAGGGAAAGTTCTATTCAACTCTGCTAGCCTTTAAGAAAAAGTGTTTCTGTTCACCCCCATCCCCCACCACCAGGAAAAAAAGTGAATTGTGTTTAGAAAGGCATTTAACTTCAGTTAAAACTTTCCAAAGCAGGCGATGAATCTTTTCCAAATGCTCTCATGGTTCCCTGAGAAACTTTAGAAAAAAGAACATCCAAACACTTAATGTGGTTTTCACTTTATTATATATATATATGTTTTTAGTCGGACAACCTTGAAAAAAGTCAAGTCATCATGAATCCTTTTGTCCCTTGATTATTGATAGGAACCCAAATAAAAACCAATTCGACAAATGTTTACTAGACACCTCCTGTAGGAAATCACTTTCTCTGAGACAAGACCTTTGCACCCAGACTTACAGCTATGTGAATGCACTTGTTTTTAGAGTTATAGTTATAATAGAGTTATTGCTTTTAGAGTTATAGTTCTTACGTTAAAGTACCTTGATTATTGATAGGAACCCAAATAAAAACCAATTCGACAAATGTTTACTAGACACCTCCTGTAGGAAATCACTTTCAGAGTTATTGCTTTTAGAGTTATAGTTCTTATGTTAAAGTATACACATATTACTCTTCTACTTTGACCTATGTAATATGGAAGTAAGTAATATACACTACAGATTATTTCAGACACATTCCATATGCTGAACACATGGAAGAGACAAGTTGTTCATGTTCTTGTGAAATATTTTTATTAATTATCTAGTTGTGAAATTTGAAGTATTGTCAGCTCTGAAAATTTACCTGGAACAATAAAATTTATCATGTACTTTTAGATACAATGTCTTCATTGATTCTTATATTACTTTCTGGAGTAGAAAGAACTTGTAGTAATTATTGAGGAGAACACTAATGTTCTTTCTAGATCCCATGATTCATTTACAACCTACTGAGTGAGGACTCAAATTTGAACTGCCTGTTGTTTTTCTTATTGATATTTTAAATGCATGGAACTGGTTGTAACCCAGCCAACACCTCACTCCTAACAGGCTTTCATTAGTATCTTAATTTTGGGTGTTACCCAGGGGAGATCAAGAAAAGCATTATGGAACTACACTTACTTTATTTAATATCCTTTATTTCAAATGATAATGCTAGTTTAATTTTCTTTCTGCCCTTATTTTCTTCCTCCCTCTCTCCCTACCATTCTTCCACAAATACTCATTTTTTCATATGATGAACCATCATAGAGATACAGCAATAACTAACACAAAGTTTCTTTCTGGCAGAATGTATAAGTGTAGAAAATAAGCCAATAATTAATAAAGACATAATATATTAAAAAGGTATAGTCAAAGAAATTAACATAAAAAAGTAAAGCAAAGCTAGTATGATGTCATTTTAGAGTAGTAGCTCTTTATGAAGGCCCCTCCGAGAGGTGGCACTTTAGCAGAGACCCAGTAAAAGTGAAGGAGAAAGTAATGCAGGTATGAGGACAAGAGAATTCCAGACAGATGGAACCATAAACGCATACCCCAAATAGCCATATTTCTTCTTTTTAAGGAATAGGAGATGGCCGATGTGGCTGGAGGAGAGGTAGAGGCATAAAAGGGAAACAGGGAATGTGCATATTTTATTCCTACAGGAATAAGTTCAGAGATAAAATGGCTCAGATCAGAAAGAGCTGGAGAGACATTGTAAAGTCTTTGACCTTTACTCTAATGAGATGGGGCGCTCCTGGAAAATGTGAACAGAGAAAAGACATGAAGCGATATATAATGTTCAAGAATCTTTTAGGCAGCTGACTGAAAACAGTCTGTAAGGAGCAAGAGTGAAAGCACTTTGTCAGGTAGCTATTCAAATATTCCAACTAGGAGATGACGGTGACTTGAACCTAAGAGCCCAGCAGAGATGAAGAGAAGTGGTTGGTTTCAGATACATATTAAGTTGCTTCATTTGGAATGGATGTTTTTATAGGGCAAAACTGGTCAAAGTTTGGCAATTTCATATGGACTCACATATTATCTGCCAATATTTTGGCATGGTGGTTAAGGCACTGGATCCTACCTAGCCATGTACAATTTCTAGACCCGGCGGCTTGAAAAACTTGCCAAACATGTATGCATATGTGCCCCAAATGCCAAGAGGAGTACTGAGAAGGGATTACAGCCTGGCCATCCCTTTTGGGGAGTGGTTTCTCATTTTTCCTTTATTTCAGTCTCTGTCTCTCTCTGGTAAGTGCACATGTCCTATGGCAAAAATCTAAAAAAAATAAATTAATTTAATTAAAAGGAAAAAAAATTAAAAATATAATATTTGAAGGTAACCCCAACAGTATTCATGATGTATTAGACCAACTGTGTGAGCAAAAGACACACATCAAGTAAACTGTAAGGTTTTTGACTTGAGCTCAAATGGAAGAATCTTCAGGATGGAGAGGGCCATTGGAAGAGGAGTTTATAGAGAGCAATCAGTAGGTTATTTTTAATGTTCCAAGGGAAGATATTAAGTAGGCAGCTGACTGTATGATTCTAGAGCTAGGGAAGAGCTCTAAGCTAGAGATATAAGCTTAAGTGTATATTGCATGAAGAGTCATTTCAAAGCTGAGAGATAAGATGAGATCACCCTTCTCATGAGCGTACATGGGAAAGGTTGGTGTTGTGAGGAATCTTCCTTAGGACTCTGGATTCAGAACCATCTATACCACTTATTATCTGCCTGTGCTTGTAAGGGCATTTAATGTTTCTGTGACTTAGTTTCCATATCTGTAAAACAGGAATAACGATATGAGAGTTCACATCATGGACTTGGGTAAGAATTAAATGAGTTAATGTATCTAAAGTATCACTATGGATTTAACATATGTGTCCTCCCAAAATTCATATGCTTAAAATTAAACTGAAATGAGGTCATTTGTAGGGGTAAGGAGTTTAGGAGGTGACTGTCATGAGGGAGAGGCCCTCGTGAACGGGATTAACAACCTCATGAAAGGGCTGGGAGAACTTGCTAGCCCTTTTATCCTTCCACGCTTCTGACCTTCTTCCATGTAGGATAATGTCTGTATTTTCTGTCACGTTGGAATGCAGTGAGAAGGTTCTCACCAGACATCAGTCTCCTCTAGGCTCCAGAACTGTGAGAAATAAACACCTGTTTTTTATTTATTTATTTTTTTTGTTTTGTTTTGTTTTGTTTTTGCATTTTTTTAAAAAACAAATGACCCAGTCTCAAGTATTTTGTTACAACAGTGGGGACATACTAACACAAGTACTTAGAACAGTGCCTGGCATACGATAAGTGATATGTAATTATTAGGTCAGGTAGGTAAGACTGTGTTGGGTAATTTAAAATTAATACTATGTTAAACTGAAAAATCTATATGACATCTCACCTTTAATTATAACATATTATCATTTTTTTCAGGAGACAAGTAATAATTCTCAATTTATCTTCATAGTTCTTACAATGAGGAGAATTAATAGTGATATGATGACTTCCATCCAAACTTTGGGGACCGTGAGTTTCTGTTTTTATGCCTTCGTGATGAAGCTGGGAGAGAGTCTACTGTGGAATGCTCACCAAAGGCTGTTTTAAATGAGAAACTTATTGGCTCTTCTGAAGAACAAGAAATTAACATTATTAAGCTTTTTTATGTATAACAAATTGTGGTAACTACATAATATTAAGAAACACAAACAAGGGTAATCAAAGGCATGATGGTTAAGGCTGTTGTATCTCACATGGCCAACTGTGTAGTTCAAATCCTGGACCTAGCAGCGTGAGAAACACACAGGTGCATGTGTGCCCAAGATCTAAAAGAAAGGAAAGATGGAAAAGAAGGGATTGTGTGGCCACGGCTAACGTGGCAGGGGGATGGGTGGAGTGGGAGCGGGCTTTCTCACTTTCCCTCTCTCTTTCTATCTCTCTCTCTCCCACACACACTCTCTTAAAACTTTTTAAAAATAAAAATAAAGAATACAAAAATCAGTTCCACTATCATATGGTAGTATTGAGAAAGAGCTTTGAAATAAGACAGAGGGTATCTGACTGAGTCCTGGCTCCTTATTTATTTTTTGCTATGTGGAGAGATACGTAACATGCCTGAGCATCAAGTTTCTCATCTGTAACATAATAATAGTGTCTAGCTCATAATGTAGTTGTTCCATTAAGTAATGCACGTAAAACTTTCTGAACTGGCTGGCACACTGCAATTACTCAGTAAAAGTTTGCCTTTAATGAGTTGGAAGAGAAAACACAACAGAAGCAAATCTTCTAAAATAACTTAAAGCAGAAAAAGCAAAATTGCCACAGGAGTGCAGGAGATAATCTTTTCCTGGGAGGTTTCAAGTAACTTTAAATTTCATTTCAGCTAAGAAATCTGGATTCATGTCTCTCATTGTAACAGAGACAGTAGCAGCAGTGAGGGAGACTTGCAGAATTGTTTATTCTCTCCCTCTCTTTTGTATGTTTTGCTCTTGGATGTATGCACTTACAGAGGAAGATGGAGAGAGAGAGAGATAGTGAGAAATCGCTCCCTGGGGGGAATGGCCACACAACCATTCCTTCTCCATGCTCCTCTTAGGTTAGAATTTGGGGCATGCACTCACACTTAACTGACATGTTTTTCAAGTTGCTGGGTCCAGGACGCAAACCACGCAGTTGGCCCTGTAGGACTCAGCCACCTCAACCACTAGGTCATCAACTGGCTGGACTTGTAACATTTTTTAATGGTGAAGTATGTGTACTTGGGTTGGAGTGGAAAGTGGAGATTAGAAGATAGTGAGAGATAATACAGCAAAATGGTCAGTTGGGATCCAATTTCAAGGGTATTAGTAGTTATAATATAAAGATTTTGGACTTTATTCCTGTATTAGTCAAGGTTCTCTAGAGAAACAGAAATAATAAAATGTATATTTTTAGTCATGTTATAAAGAATTGGTTTGGATGAAGTAGGAGCTAATGAGCAGGATGAGTTAGGAAGCTGACACCCAGAACTGATGAAGGACATGCTGTCTAAGCCCGATGGCCTGAGTACCAGGAGAGCCTCTGGTACAGTGTCAGCCAAAGGGCAGGAGACGCACTGCCCAGGATGAGCCAATGTAGCAGTGAGAGTCCAAAGGTAGGAAAAATGTCAGCGTCCCTGTTCAGACAGACAGGAGGATTTCTCTATCTGTCCATCACTTTTTTTTTTTTTATTCAGGCCTTTAACTGATTGGATGAGACCTATCACAATAGGGAGGGAAATCTGCTTCACTCAGTCTACTGATTCGAATGTAAATCTCGTCCCAAAACATCCTCACAGGAACATCCATAGTGATATTAGGCCAAATATCTGGGAAACCATGGTCCAGTCAAGTTGACACATAAATTCAACCCTTACAACAAATTCATCATTTGGGAGTCATTAAGGACTTGCAAGCTGGTAAGTATATCATCAAAAAGAAATTATAAACCTCATTGGAAAACAAATTATAGAGGTATATTTCTGCATATTGAAATAGGAGGAGAAAAGGCTACTTCCTAAAATGTGGTAATGATATCATCAATCCACACTGAAAGAGGACAAGAGGAGAAAGAATATGGAAAGGAAGGGTAAACAGTGTCATGTGTCTTGGGAACCACGTAGTTAGCATAATGGCTATGTCACTGGACTCCCACGTAGACGACCATGGTTCGTGTCTTAGACCCGGTGGCTTAAAACTCTCGCCGGGTGCGTGTGCGTGTGTGCCCAAGATCCCAAGAGGAGAATGGAAGAGAAGGGATTGCGGTATGACCATCCCCTCTGGGGGGTGATTTCTCACTTTCTATCTCTATGTCTCTCTCTGTCTGTCTGGTGAGCGTATGCGCCCTATAGGGAAAACCTCTCCGAAAAAAAAAAAAACAGTGTCATGTGTCTTAAATATGCTTATATGCAATAGCTATATAATATATGCATAATATTTGCATACATATATACTATTTATTAATTTGGCATTCAAAGAGTCTTTAGTCTGTGCCTGGTGATCTACTAGATTCATAAAAGTGAAGAAGAACCAATTAGAGATTAGAGACACAAAATGTAGTTTCCACAGTTAGTTTCCCTTGACTGTCCAACAGTAATTTATTCTTCTGTTTTATCTTTTTGAAAGAATATATTTATTTATTTCCATTTTTTAAAGTTTTTGCTATAGGTTGCATGCACTCGCCAAAGAGGCAGAGAAAGACAGTGAGAGGGAAAGTGAGAAATCACCTCCCAGGTGGTATGCCTTGCCACAATCCCTTCCCCTCTATTCTCCTCCCAGGATACACACACACACACACACACACACTCACACACACACCCACACACACTCACACACACACCCACACACACACACACACACACACACACACTCACACACACACCCACACACACTCACACACACACACCAACACACACTCTCACACACACCAACACACACTCACACACACATACACACACACACCTGGCATAAATTTTAAGCTGCCAGATCTGGGACTTGAGCAGTGACTGGCCATGTGAGAGTTCAACACCTTAACTACAATGCCTCTGCTCATCTCATTTATTACAAATTATCAAGTGACTCTGTACAAACACTGACTTGATATTCAAAATACAAATAAACACCTGCATGAAAACTAGACCCTTTTCCAGTGCTGGGGGCAGAGGGGGGCGTAGATTTTGATGAAACTGTGTCAGTTACAGTGATTACATTTCCTTTCTCTTTAATTATTTAGGAATAGACATAAAATGCAACTCTGGCCAAAGAGGTGTAATGAACTTACAAGTAGCCAGCTGACTTATCGCTTCTGGGATGACTATAATATGAGGAACTCATTGTTCTCTGTCTGTGGCAAACTGGGCACCCAGCAGTGGCTGCAGCCAGTTGGACTGGCTGAGTGAAAGTCTGCATTGCTGAGCCCATGCTTAGCTTTATCTCTGTAGCATGGCCCGTTGGACAATTACAGGGGTGCCTTTGGTATCCACAGCACGACTCTTCTTTTTCACTTGATTATTAAAATCTCCCAGGCTGGCGTTGCACCGTCTCTCTATAGCTCTGCAGTCTTAAGGGTGACCTCAGTACTGTGGCTCCAGTAGGCGTTATCCTGGTGGGAATTCTCTGCTTTGTTTTTGACTCCTTATTTCTGCTTGGTATTGCCCTAGCGAAGGCTCTTGTAGTGGCTCTGTCCTTGTGACAAGTTCGGCCTGCGTCACCAGGTTATCTACTACATTCTTTGAAATCTGGGTGGAGACATCCACTCCTCCACAGTTCTTGAATGCTGTGAGTCCAAAGAATTACCACCACATAGACGTCACCAATGTCTGCCACTTGTACATCATGGGGTGATATCCTTAGCAGCACCATACCTCACCGTGGATGGAGTCAGACCTGGAGAAGATCGAAACAGAGCAGGGGGTAAGGGATGCTTTACTGAGATGAGGGGAACAGAATCACAAGGCAGCTCAGGGCAGCAAGCCCATTCCAGGCCAACCATTGAAACCACTCTGCTTTCCTGGGCTTCTTGGCCTCTGAGAGGAGGGGCAGTGTCTAAGATCTCTGAAATACCTTCTGAGTTTCTCCCCCATTGTCTTGACAGCTATAACCTGGATCCCTTCTAGCCCTGCTACTCTCTTTAGTAACTGGTTGCTGAGCTATGTCTTTAGTTTTCTGACCTGGAAATGCTCTTTTAGTCTTTACTACATGGCCAGACTATGAACTTTCCAGATTTTTCTCTCTGCTTTCTTTCATGGTAAGTTCCATATGTAAACGAATGTTTTACTCTTCCATTCTTCTGTAAGATGCTAAAGGCACTCATGCAACTTCTTCTGTATTTTCCTTTGAAATTTCACTTAGATCTCTTATCACTCTTAGATTTGGCAGTCCACAATGCCTTAGGGCATGGACACAATGTGTGGTGGGCACTGCATACAGAAACCATCTTGAGCTATCTGCCATCTTGAGCTATCCATTAGGCTTCACTTCCCCACTGAGCAAACCGTTTCTCAGAAATCATGTGACCAACCGTTCTCCCCGGAAGTGGTTGGGTTTCTAGGCAATGGGAGAGATCCACCCACATCAATGATTGGTTCATGCTGTTGTATCTCATTTGCATTTCGGGCAACTAATTGGTTCCCACCAGCTGTATATAACTCGTCATTTCTCCTCAATAAACTGAAGTAGATGGAAGAAGATGACTTAATCAGCACCTCATATTGTGTGTGCGTGTGTTTGTCCCAACTCTCACTCCCTCCCCCAGGGTACCTATTCAACGGTCCTGTAGCTAAATTCTTTGCAATGATGTCACACAAATGACCTTTTCTCAGGACAAGGAGTTGGCGTAATGGCTATGTTGCTGGACTCCCATATAGCCGACTGTGGTTCAAATCCCGGACCTAGTGGCTTAAACTCACCCTGGGAGCATGTGTGTGTGTGCCCAAGATCCCGAAAGGAGAATGGAGGAGAAGGGATTGCAGCGTGGCCATCTCCCCTGGGGAGTGATTTCTTGCTTTCTGTCTCTCTGTCCCTCTCTCCGTTTCTGGTGAGCGCAAGCGCCCTATAGCAAAAACCTCTCAAAACAAAACAAAATAAGAAACCAAATGACCTTTTCTCAAATATCCAACAAGTTATGTTTCATTTTTGTCTGAATCTTTATGGCTTTTACTGTGCATATTTTTAATAGCATTCTAGCCACAGCCATTTAACAGATCTCTAAAAAGGTGCAGTTTCTTTCTAAATTCTTCTCCTTTTAACCATCCACCATCTAGGCTTTTCTTGATCTGCTCCTTGAAACTATTCCATTACATGATTTCAAAGTGCTTCCATATTTTCAGCCACTTGTTAGAATCAGTCCCACACTTTATAGCAATTTCTTTTTCCGATTCATTTTGTTGCTAATAACATAGAGTACCTGAAACTGAGTGATTTATAAGAATAGGGGTTTATTTAGTTCATGGTTTGGACGGTCAAAGTTAAGGGGTCACAACTGGTGAGTGTGTACTCGTTGATAGACTTGAAAATGTCGCAGGGTCAGAGACTAGAAGCTTGTGTGTCTTTATTCACCGTGTCTGTTCTTGCCTTGTTCCCTTTTCTTACAAATTCATTAGGAGTTAATTACGGGATCCTTACCCTAATGATTTTAATCCTAATCTACCAAAGGCTCTACCTCTCAACACTAAATTAAATTAAGCGTCCACCCTCTTAATCCCATCACAATTCAATCTCTCAATTCAAACCATAGCATTTACATTAAATTATTTCAACTGACACAAATGTTATAGGGAATTGACAAGAAATATTTGAGTCACTACATTTTGGTGCAGGAGAAAAATTTGGGCTATCATACACCTTCATATGAAATTATTTTGAAGCAAGCAAGCTCCAGTATGAGAACTGGCATCCTGATAATCCTGACTGTAAACTCGTTGCTTTTTTCTCTGCGTTAGTCAGATCATGCTTTTTTTTTATTGTTCTGGATCAGAGTTTGCTACACTTTCGTGCCTGCGTTCAGTTCCTACCTAAAAGGTGACTTGAAATCATTTAAAAAATAAAATTTTCAGATTAGTAATTAGTAGTTTCTAGATACACATTGTCCTTCCGTATTAAAGAAGCTAATTTTTCCCCTATACCCTGACATTATACAAAATAAAGTCTCACTGAGTGAACTTGCACTGTTTCTCAGCTATCCATCTCACCAATGGGTCGTTTAAAACTATCACGGGTTACACATCTATCCATCTTGTGCTATGAAAGTTGCAAAGAATAACCCAAGCTGAACTGAAATTAGTTCTTTGTCATAGCTTTCTAACCTGTCACATGATGAGATTGAAATACGATTGGCAAATATTATGGCTTGTCAACTTTTCAGTCATACACAGTAAACTGGGATGATAGATGTGATAACCAACATTTTAATGTACCGTATCTCACTTATAAACAAACATTTAAAAGTTTACATGATCATAAATATTCAGCACATATATACTAGTTTTCTCAGAAAGTTTAGAATATTTCTTCCTGTCCTATTGGTGTTTCTCAATTAGAATCTCACATAAAAGTGAATTATAAAATAGTAGACATGACATAAATGTTAGAGATCACTGACTATCTAAAGTTGAAGAAACTGAGTTCTGACAAGGGAAATGAGTTCTCACTGTCACAGAGTTGGTCAAATATAGAGTTATTACATGACTTTTTCCATTTTTGAAAAAAATAGCAGATAGACTATCATATCATGTAATTTTCCTGTTTTTTTTTTCAGCTAACACATAGGAATATCAGGATTCAAATATAATTCTCCCTAACTCCAAAATTCTCATCCCCAACTACAAGCTGTTCCAATGTAAAATTGTGCAATATTACTATTTATGCTCTAGAAATTAATTTAGGAGATGACCGAGTGCCTTTTATGGTCCAGCCATTGTACTACACATTAACCATGTAATGGTGAACAACAATAAAAACATGGTCTCTAGATACATTAAATAAAGTGTGAAGATAACACGGAAAATGTGAAACAGGAAACAATAGTATTGTCTAAAAAGATCAATATGAAGTGACATTTTCAGATGTCAGAGGAACAAGCGAGAACAGTGTTGGTTTTGGTTTAAATGAGAAATGAGGGACCAGCAGTTAGCATAATGGTTATGTTGCTGGATTCCCATGTAGTCAACAGCAGTTCAAGTCCTGGACCCGGTGGCTTGAAACTCACGCCGGGCGCGTGTGCATGCATGCCCAGATCCCGAGAGGAGAATGGAGGAGAAGAGATTGCAGCATGGCCATCCCCCCGGGGGGTGATTTCTCACTCTCTGTCTCTGTCTGTTTGGTGAGCGCATGTGCCCTATGGCAAAAACCTCCCCCCAAAATAAATAAATAAATAAATAAATAAATAGGAATGAGAGAAGTAGTAGTAGATTTATAGTATATCAGAGAGGGGTTTGATCTGTATAAAATGTTCTGGATTAAGAGTATTTGTGTTAAATGAACTGGGCTGATTCATAGCAAACAACTGGAATGGAGGCATGCCACAAGGTTGGAAAAACAAGAAAGGAAAACTTTATGTGTAGACTCATAATCAAAATCTTTAACTAAGGGAGACATTTGGGAGAGAGAATATGACATATTTAAGAGAGGTAGCGTATGTGTAATCATCTTAGAGAGCAAGTAAATGTAGTAAAATTTTAAGGCAGGGTTGAAAACCTACTTGAGTTTTGAGATTATGTATTTAAAAAGAAACTGTGGAAGGTTGACAAATGCTTTCCTAAAGGTATCAGGTCATGATTCCTGCAAACTGAATAACAACTTATATATGAAAGTTTTTTGTGGCTATGATTGAGTTAAAGATCTTGAAATGAGATTATCTTGAATTTATCCAAGTGCTCTAAATGTCATCAGCAATGTCCTCATGATGGCAGAAGTAAGGCAGAGGGAGAGAAGACACATCCAGGAGGAGGAGGCAATGTGCCAAGGCAGGCAGAAACTGGAGTGGTGCATCCACACGGCCAGTAATGCAGGCGGTCTCCAGAAGCTGGAAGACTCAAACAGCACATTTCATCAGAGTCTCTGGAGGGGAAAGGCTTTGACAGTACTTTGACTTCACTCCAATGATAATGATTACGGGCTGCAGGCCTCCAAGACTGTGAGAGAATAATTTTCTGTTGTTTTAAGCCATCGAATTCACGGCACTTTGATACAACAATCTCAGGCAATGACTACACTAGTCTATAATGATGAGCAGGAAACCAAGCTAAATCACGCCTGAGCTCCTGGTACACTGAAATTGGTCGGTATCGATTGTTTTAAGTTGACACATTTTTGGTAATTTGTTAGCATTTAATAAAATACTAATACACCACTTACTCTTAAGTAAGAAAAGATCTAGGTATGAAACTCAAACATTAAATTTTAAAATTTTTACTAACAAATTAAAATTGTGTGTATTTATTGTGTTTTACATAAGGTTTTGAAATATGTATACATAGTGGAATGGCTAAAATTGAGACAATGAGCAAACGTAGTGCCTCGTATTTTTCATTCCCTGTGGTTAAAACACTTAAAATCTACTCTCTTAAAATTTTTTAAGAGGGGATCAGTGACTATTAAAATGTTTAAGTCTCTGGACTCCCACGTAGATGACTGCAGTTTAAGTCCCGCATCCGGTGGCTTAAAACTCATGCTGGATGTGTGTGTGTGTGTGTGCCCAAAATCCTCAGAGGAGAAAAAAGGAGAAAAGATTGTGGTGTGGCCACCCCCCCTGGTGTGTGTGTGTGTGTGTGTGTGTGTGTGTGTGATTTCTCCCTTTCTGTCTTTCTGTCTCTCCCTGTCTCTCTGTCAAGCACACAAGCCCTATAGCAAAAAAAGAAAAAAGTTTCAAGAGTAAAATATATTATTATTAACTATAGTCATGTTGTACAATAGATTTTCTGATTATTTTAATTCTAAGAGAGTGTATAAATTTGTCATAGAAACAGAAAAAGACAAAGAGAGAGAGAAAGAGGGAAGGAGGGAGGGGAGAGAGAGAAAGAGAGAGAGAGAGAGAAAACGAACCAATTGGGCATGGTTACACTGCAGTCTCTTCTCCATTTCTCTATCTTGTCCAGATTTGGGGCATGTGTGCACACATGCCTGTCATGTTTTTCAAGTTGCCAAGCCAAGATTCAAACTTCATCAGGACATGTGCAATCCAGCTCCTTCAACCACTAGACTATGAAGTCAGTTACGATCTCTTGAATTTATTCCTTATATCTAATTGAAATGTATCCTTTGACCAACAGATTCCCAACACTCTACTCTCCCAGCTCTTGGTAACCTCTTGATAATTGTTATCCTATTCTTCTGAGGTCACTTATTTAATATTCTACATATAAATGAGACCAAGTAATATTTGTGTTATTTGTCCTGACTCATTTCATTTAACATAATGTCCCCCAGTTCCATCCATGTTCTTACGAATGACAGAATTTTCTTCTTTTTTAAGGCTAAAGAGTATTCTATTGTGTATACATACAACTATTTTCTTTTTTTCCCCCAGAGTAGTATGCACTTGCCAGAAAGAGAGAGAGAAAAAGCTTTCCCCAGTGGGGCATGGTCATGCCAAATAACTTCTCCATTTTGCCATCCTGTGGGGATTTTTGCATAATCTTGCACATGTACCTGGCATGTTTATCAAGCAGCCAATATTGAAACCATGCAAAAATCCACTTGAGATCTGCTGCCTTAACTACCAGGTCACGGAACCATCTCTGCACAAAATTTTGTTTATTCACTCTTCTGTTGATAGATACTTAGGTTCATTTCCTTACCTTGGCTAGTATAAATAATGCCACAATAAACAGGGGAATGCAGATACCCCTTTGACATAGTGATTTTATTTCCTTTGAATATTTGAGGCTACTTCAATGTTAATGGAAAAATGGAATTAAAGAATGAGTTTATTTTGGTGCAGAAAAATTGAAATCCACGCATAGTTTTTTTTTTCATAATTACACATTTTTCATGAACTAATATATGTACTGTGTTTGCTATCCTAGCTAAGAAGTTACTGCCTAATTCAAGGTCAGAAATAGTTATGCCTTTTTTCTTCTAATGTTTTTACAGAAATAGCTCTTATGTTTAAGTATTTAATCTATTTTGAGTTAATTTAGGGTACAAGGCAGGGTCCTAAATTAATTCCTTTGAATGTAGCATATCTTAGCACCATATATGGAAAAGACTTTTCCACATTTTATAGTTATAGCATCCTTGTCAAAAGTCAACTGACTACGAATGTGTGGGTTTGTTTCTTATTCTAAATTTTATTCCATTGATCTACATATCTATCCTTATTCCAGTATCACACTATCATGTCAAATCACTAAAACCAGATGTACAGATCAATGAAATATAATTGGGGATCCAGCTACAAACTCTTACATTATTGGTCAATTGATTTTCACCAGGCTATTAAGACAATACAATGGGAGGAGACTTCTGGATCTGGGCTTTTCTGTGGGCAGTTTGTAATTATTAATTTGATATCTTTAGTAGTTATAGATTTATTCCAAAGTTTTTCTTGAGTCATTTCCAGGTATTTGTGTATTTTTAGGTATTTGTCTGTTTCACTTTTCTAATTTATTAGTATACAGTTTTTCACAATATTCCCTTTTATACTATTATTGTTATACATAATCATATATTTTACAAACATAATAATTATTATTATTAATTTATATTATTTTATGACTATTAAAGTAGCTGATGACAGAAAACAAATATATATTTGTATGTTTTTTTTTAATTTGCTAAAGGTGCATGTGCTTACTGGAGAGAGATATAGAGAAAAGAGAAAGGGAGAATGAGAAAGCTCCTCCCCCATGGAGGATGTCCTGCTACAATCCCTTCTTGTCCTTTCCTCCGTTTAGGACTTTAGATGTTCCCACACACATATCCAGTGTATTTTTTACAAGCCTCTAGGTCTGAGACTAGAAGGGCACAGTTGGCCATATGGAATCGAGCCACTCTAACCACCACACCATCGTCAGCCCCTGCAGAGTTTATATGTACTTTCTTATTTATTTTTCTTCTAAATTCAATTTACTATCTTTCATTATTTCCATTCTCCATTACTGCTTTGCTCTCACATTGCTTAGCCCTCCTTTTGTTATTATTGTCAAATACATCACGTTTATATATTATGTTCCCAACATTACATTATATACATATTATTTTCTACAGCTGCCTTTTAAGTCAGCTAAGGAATATCTGCCATACAGTGCAGATAATCAGAATATATTAAGTGGAGACATACAGTGTCTCTCTTTCATAGCCTGGCTTGCTTAACTCAGCAGTAAATTTTCCATATTCGTCCACTTTCAAGAAAATTTCAGGCTTTTTTTTTTTTTTCTACTGACTAGTACTCCATAGAGTATATATGCAACATTTTTTTCAATCCATTCATCAGTTCATGGACATTTGGGTTGGTTCCATGTCTTAGCAATTGTGAATAATGTCATAATAAACATAGATGTGCAAGCACTTTTCTGACTGAGTGTTCTCCTATCCCTTGTGTAGGTACCCAGGAGTAGACTTGCTGAATCATATGGTAGTTCTATTTGTAGAACTTTGAGGAAACTCCATATTGTTTTTCACAGTGGCTAGACCAATTTACATTCCCATGAACAGTGGAAGAGAGTTCCCCTATCACTACAGCCTTGCCAGCAGTTGTCACTTTAGTTTTTTAATCTTCACCATTCTGAGTGGGGTTAAGTCGTATCTCATAGTGGTTTTGATCTGCATCTCCTTCATGATGAGAGATGCTGAGCATTTTTTCATATACTTTTTCGCTGTTCCTATGTTTTACTTATAGAGTTGTTGGTTCATCTCATTTTTCCATCTTTTAATTGGACTGATCATTTTTTGGGGAGGTAAGCCATTTGCGTTCACTGTTTATTCCAGTTATCAGTTCCTTATCTAAGGCAAAGTTTACAAAAATATTCTCCCATTCTGAGGGTTGTCAATTCACACTGATTATTGTATCTTTCACTGTGTAGAAACTTTTTAATCTGATGTAATCCTCTTTATCTTATTTAAGAAGTCTTTACCTACCCCAATGTTTCTCAGGGCTTCCCCAGTGTTTTCCACCAGCAATTTTATAATTTGAGGTCTTAGAAGAGTTGATGTTTGTTAGTGGTGAGAGAAAGGGGTCCAGGTTAATCATTCTGCAAGTGGATACCCAGTTTTTCCATTCCCTCTGGCTGCTTTCAACATGTTCTCTTTGTGTTTTTCAGACTTTTTTTTTTTTTTTTTTTTTACCATGGAGTGCCTGTGTGTAGATATCTTTCCATTTGTCCTACTTGGAATTCATTGAACTTCTTTTATTTGTAGATTAATGTTTTTAATCAATTTTGTATTTCTTCTAATATTTTCTTTTCACTTACCCTATCTTCTGTCTTTTTGTTACTCTCATGATAAAGTCAGCGTGGTTAATAGTGTTCCACATTCCTCTGATCCTATTCCTTTTCACTCTTTTCTCCTGCCATTCTTCTCATTACATAATCTCTATTGATATATTATACTCTTCACTGATCTGTTCTTCTTTCAGTTTAAATCTGCTCCAGTGACTATCTCATTTTGTCAGGTTGGATGTAGGGGTTGGATGCCATGCCCAGTCGGCTGTCATCAGACCTGCACTGCACTCGGATCTAACCCGGGTGTAGCACACGGCACCCTACCCTGCACTCGGCACCAGACCCTACATGACACACTAGTCTGCTCTCCCCCTAAACCATTGCCATACATGGATTGTTTCTGCCTCTAAGACACTCCCCCTCCCTATACCATTATAAAAATCACTAAGCCCCTCACTAGGGTGTGAATTCTCTGGCCCTCTCTCTCTCTCTTTCAGAGGGTTCCCAATAAAGGCTCTACATTTCTATTTCTTGCGTGGTCAGCCCATTCCTTACACATTTTATATTAAACTTTTCAATTCCAAAATTGCCATTAGATTCTTTTTTATAATTTTTTTTCTTTTTCGATACTCACTTTTGTTAAGTTATTGTCATTTTAGCTTCCTTCTCTTCTTTGAGCAATATTTCCTTTAGTTAATTGAATATTTGTAATGACCACTTTGAAGTGCTTGTTAAATCCTATATGTGGGTCTTGCCACAGGCAGTTTCTGTTGCCTATATATTTTCTTTCCAGTGTACAGATCCTATTTGTTGTATGTCTCATATTTTTTTTGAAAATATTATATTTTAGGTAATATATTGTAGTAAACCTGGGTACTGGACCTCCTTGCCTTTTTCTGGGGATCATTTTTCTGTTGTTCGCTTGTTGTTTTTTTAGTGAAGTGGCTAGTTATTTTAGTGAATAGATCTCCCCAGCAGTGTGAACTTCCCGAGCCTCTCAAAGGTTGCAGCCTGAGTACGGCACGTGCACAGTAACCCTGGATGGCAGTGTTTCTGCAGGTGTCATTGTCTCTTTCTCTGATCACTCTGTTAAACTGTGTGCACATTCTTATGCCCATCTAATTGCTAACTGATGGCTCTACTGTTTTCAATGATGCCATGTCTTAAATAGCATCCAATTAGGCTGATTGAACTAAATTTAAGCAGAAGTACTTTTTGAGACTAGACTTTCAGGTTCATTCGGACCGTCAAAGTCTCTTCTTAGTTGGCTCTTTCCAGCTAGCTCTTGAGCTAGCTAGCTACCTTACAGTCTGGCGCTCTTGAGCTTTTTGTTTGTTTGTTTTTTGTTTGTTTGTTTGTTTGTTTGTTTGTTTTTGTCTGTCATAGAGTACCAGTCTTCTCATGGGATGGTTTATTACCAAAAACCCAATTGTTTCTTTATTTTCTTTTCCTTGCCAGTCATACCTCTGACTTTTAGCCTGAAGGTTCTAAGAAGTTTTGCAGGGAGTGTCCAATCCTGCTTTCATTGTTAATTCTTAATACGAGTGGTTTGCAGAAGTTTCCTCAACCACTACTTCTGTCTGTTTGCTCCCATCTACTGTCCACATAAAAGAATGTTGCAACTATTATACCTCAGTCAAAATCTATAATAAAATACGTTGCAAGTCTCAGCTATAAATGACCCTTCTGTATCATTTTGTAAAACTTTTTGAAAAGCAAAATAAATCTAATTTACACAAATACACATACATGCATATACTCAAAAGCTTTCTTATTACCCTCAAATTCTCCTTAAAATGGAATTTGTTGAGTTGGCAAACTCCTGAGAATGTTAAGGAGATTTCTCCGGACGGATATTCTAACATAATACTGTGAAGCATTGGGAAAATGCCATTTTCATATGGTCAAGTAAAGGGAAGATTTTTAATTTTGAGCCATTATATACTTGATTCATGCAACAGGATTTTGGCAAATGTACCTTACAGTTTTGAGGCAAAAAAGAAAAGAAGGTGGTACTAAGATTTTGAGAGTTTGGAAAAATGGAGAAATAAATACAGAAGATAAGAAAGTATGTCATGGGGCTTATGAGATTTTGAAGGAAGTGAAGAAAATCTCCGAAACTGAGTCTATGCCAGTCAATGTCTATCCCCTGTGCTATGCCTGTCGTTGTATTTATTTTCACTAGTATGACCAGGATACTAATAGAGGAAATATAGTTCCAATACTATCCCAAGTCATTTACAGTTCTGTCTTGGGAAGGTTTAGAAGAATGGGTTCTGTTAGGTTTAACTGAGAGGAAAAAGATGGATGAAAGTCACTTACCTAGAGATGTATTTATTATCGTTTTACCAATTGGTCCTATATCCATCCTCCTGAAATCTAGGGCACAATGCAGAGCAGGAAGCTGGTGGCTGCTGTTGGAGGCTTGAGAAGTCAATGTGTATTTATGAATGTGTGTATAGGGTTGTGTGTGTGTAAGAGGAAGGTTATTTGTGTATTGGAGAGAGGTTAAACATAAAGAGATAATCTGGAAGTCTCAGAGAAAATACAAGAAGACCAACTCTGAGAGGTGTTGAGTAGGGTTACTGAAATCTCATTTCCTTTCCTCCATTTTCAAATATAAAAAGCTCAATTAAATGAGAATAATGTACTCTCAGTAAGCTTAACTTCCTCCCTGCATAGTTATCACCCAACCACACTTCCAATGCTCTGTGTCCTCTCTCTTTAAATCCCTAATCTTGATTTACGTAATCTGAAGTAAACGTGGAAATCTGGAGAAAGCAGTTTTCAGTGTTTACGTTCAGAGACCGTAGCCCACACCGGCTTCCTGAGACATCAGGTGGGTTCACACAGATCTGGCTGTCTTGTGGGTGTTCTTGTCAGTCCCAGGGGTGAGGAGTGGCCAGAAGAGTGCCACAGGGTGTTGCCAACAGTCACCAAGTGAATGTCACCTGCATGAGGAGCCTCCTTACACTAAACCAGGACAAACAACAGTTCCGTGTATGCCACATTGCCATCCTTTACCAGAGGCTGAAGTCTTGTGGTTATTTACCTTTAATACAGCCTTCTAAGTGAGTAGATTTGCCAAGTAAATCACCTAAACATTTTATTTTATATCTGGATTTAAATCACTTTCTCAAAGGAAAGTTGTTATGTTGGATTGTTTCTCTTGTTATCGCCACTTTTCAAATAACTGGAAAATGCCTCCACCATGTGGTTGAGATAGGCATTTTTTCACTGCAGAAATACGTGAATAGATCAGTTAAGATTATTCATTAATTCATTCCATGACTATGTACTGATCTTACTGCTAGGATCTCTGCGCTGGGAATGCTGTAAACAAAATACACACGATCCTTGGCTCCTTGGACCTTTCTTTTACCATTCACCTTTTCTACTGCTAAACAGACTATATTAAATATTAAAATAAATATAAAAGCACATTTTGACAGTAGTTTTTATTGAATATAAAGAAAACAGGACAAAATATCCTAGACATGATATTATCTATGTAAAAGTAATCACTTTCTCTCTACAGAACATAGCTTTTTATAGGTCGTCCCAGATAGATGGCTCCTAGCACTGAAAATATAATAAAATAATGAGGGCATTTTGCTCAAGGAAAAAAAACACAACAAAAAAAAAACACGTACACTATCGCATTCACAGGCTCCTACTACATCAGCTCGAGGAGTAGTGTCGCCTCCCTGAATATCATCTATGGCTCTGTGTCTACATACGCATATGGTGTGTGATAGCAACCGGATTATAGTGGGTGATTTCTAATGCCCCTTTCAGCTAAAACAGTCTTTGCTTCTTACTGTCAGAAATAATTGGTGAAAGAACCAACCCCACAGTAAAATTAAAAGTTATACTGAAGCTTTCTTTCTTCTGACCCTTCCCAACATGTCCACTGAATACTGCAATTACTACATTACAACACACCTTCACCTTATGGCAGCCTCCTACCTCACTTGGGTGGGGTGGGGGGATGCTGAGTAAGAGTAAACTAGGACACTCTCGAAAGTGATGTGGGGAAACTCAAATGAATAGCTATTCATCTCATAAGTTTATTATAAAAATATATTAGTTTATATATTAAATGAGCTCAGAGTTGTCTTTCGCACTCCATAAGGACCCATAGATGTCAATCATGAGCAACTAGCTAAATCTCCCTCTTGGTTTTCTTACCATTTCTTTTTTCCCACACACCTACTCTGCTTTCAAAAGTGGTTTTGTAAAGTATGAATATTCAGGTCTTCTCCCTCCTGATAAGTCTATTAATGAGTTTTCTTTGCAGACAAATAGACACGGCATTGTGGTAGAGTTTGGACCCTGGCTATAGTTCAGGCTTCGTTTTTCACCATCAGTCTTTCAGCACTAGCCCTTCACTTCAGCTAGTTATCACAAGCCAGTCCTCTCCTCTTCTACCTCCATGTGTTTGTGGACCTTCTAAGCTATTGTTTTGCCTAAATTTTACCTATTACTGGGTTGTCGGAAAAGTCACGATGCATTTTTGCATAGGAAAATATGCATAACTTTTCCAGCAATCTAATAAATTCTTCTTAAGGGGCCAGGTGAGGGCCCAGCAATCACTGGACCCACGTGGACAAATTCTGGGTTCATGTCCTGGGATCTCCTGGGCATATGGGGTGCACACATGTGTGCTTGTGCTTCAGACTGGCTGAGACCGTGAGAGGTGGAAGACTACTGGGGGTGTCCATTTACCTGCCGTGAAGACTACTGGGGATGTCCATTTACCTGCCTCTCATGAAATAAATAAGTGAATACACTTAAAAAAGAACCCCCCCCAAAAAAAATATCTTCTCATATTTTAAGTCTTCGTTCAGGCTCTTCGAGGTAATATTAGACAGAAATTTGTCTTTCCTTCCCTCTTTCAATGATTTTAATATTGGCCTTTATTAAACTTTTTCTGTCTGCAAGCTCTCTGGCTGCCATTATCTTTTTCTGTTAGAAAAAGAGCCCTACAGACGTTAACTATAATTCAATGCCCAAAAACGTACAGTGAGCCGTCAAAGCTGCGTTTAAAGCCCGGCAGAACACCATTGCAGTGGAGCATGTGGGCTCAGGACTCACAGCCCAGGCTCAAATTCAGACTCTAAAATTGACTAGTTGTGTGACTTCAGGCCTTTTATTTGTTTGTTTTTTTACACTCTGTGAAATTCAGTTTTTTTATAAAATTAAACTGCAGTGACCATTTTCAATCGTAAGATTACCGTGGCAATTAAATTGTAAACATCTGAGACAAAACACTGGAGCTTTGTGTTTTTGGAGTTATCGTTCCCACAATATAATCTCAAGGTCAATGTACTATCTATTCAAAAGAGTTATTTTGATTGTGACTTCCGAATTATTCAGAATATTGCCCTGGTCTCTCTTTGAATATTAATGGACAGACATTTGGCTGTCTCCTGAGCAGGAACCTGAAATAGCTAAGCATGAAAATTCTGCCTTTAAATGGGAAGCTTCTAAATTCAGATGCTGTCAGACTTGAGGGACACACTGATGTTGACCTAATATCACTAAGATTTGTGATTTTTCAGATAATTCTTTGCCCAGTTTGCAGTGGGTCCAGTTGGACAACAGTACCTATTTTTTTTTAAGGGACAGTTTTATAACATGACTCTAAATTGATTGTCAAAGGTTACTAAGTCCTTCACCAACTCATTAGGAAGAGACTGAACAAAAAGAACTGCAGCTGCTTGACAAATGGTTTCAAAACTGCCCATGGAAACAGAGAACTGTAGGCCAGGAGCATCAGAGCAGATCAGCGGGGAGGGGAACTCAGGGCAGGGGAAGGAAGGGGCGTGGTAGAAATCATCTCTACATTAGAGGTTACTTTTTTTGTTTCTGGAGAGGTGTTTGCTATAGGGTGCCTGCGCTTGCCAGAAAGACAGAGAGAGACAGAGAGACAGAAAGTAAGAAATCACCCCCCAGGGGAGATGGCCACGCCACAGTCCCTCTCCTCCATTCTCCTCTCGGGATCTTGGGCACACACGCACACGAGCCTGGCCTGAGTTTAAAGCCACAGGGTCCAGGACAGGAACCACAGTCGACTACATGGGAGTCCACGGACATAGCCATTACGCTAATTCCTGGTCCCTAGAGGTTACTTCTTACGGTATAAAAATAAATGGAGTTTCAAAGCTGGCAGGTAGTCTGGTGATTAAGGGTGCTGGATTCCCACATGGTCGACTGTGATTCGAGTCCCAGATCTGGAGTCTTGCTTTCTCTCTCTCTCTCACTCTCACTTCGGTCTTCTCTGGTCAAATTTAAATAAATAAACAAATAAATAAAGTTACATAAACTCATTTAAAAAATAAATGGAGTTTCATCATGTTCCTCCTGACTTTGCAGCGCGGGACCTTACCTGACTGCACATGCGCAGACGTCTCTGGTCCTAGGACAACACTGGAGATAACCCCACGCTATTTGTTGGATGAAAGCAAGATCCTTCAAAATGGTTTTCCATCTTCCTTTTTTCCCACTCTCCTTTTCTCAATGGCAGGATACACTTTGAAATGAAATCCTGGGTCATATGACACTTCTCAAACATCCTGTTAGGCTAAAAGGCTAACACCCGGCTAAAACCATCCACCAGAGATCTCACGGCTTTCCTCAGTGAGAACGCGGGCTCGTTTTCCCAGTTCTTTCCGAACCGTCCCTTCGGCACTTCACAGGCCAGCCACCCCCAATGCACGTTCTGTGATCACCTCTCAAGCCTTTGTTCATGCCACTTCTTTTATTTGAAAAGGACTTGATGTGATGCATTTCTTTTCTAGATATTCATACGCCTGAGTGGAGTAACTTCTAAAATGTTGCCAGAGGGTGCTGGACACACAGAGAGAAGGTGGGAGAGCCCTCTCCGTGGGAGGGAGGCCGCGCCACAATTTCTTCTCTTCCATTTCTCCTTCCTTTCCAAGATTCTGGGCGCTCATGTACATGTGCCCGGCATGTTTTTCAAGCCAATGGGTCTGGGAGTTATACTGCGCAGTAGGCCGTGTGAGATCGCCTTCACTACGACCCACCCAGCAATTTTGATAATAAAAGAATATCTAAACCTTAAGTTAAATAGTATAAAAGCATATTAGAAATAAAAATTAAAATATTGGCAATTTATTGGGGTTTAGCATATTAATTTGTAGCTCACAAAGGATTTTCACAAACATAATCTCATTCGATCTTCACAATAACTCAGTAAAATGGGTGAAACTGAGGCTCAGTAAAGCTCATTTGCTTGTTCAGTATCATTCAGGTGATAAGGAGAAAAGCTGAAATTCGAAATGCCCTCTGAAGCCATGTACTCGCATTTTAAAGACCATAGGCTTTCTAGAATGCCGCACTGCCATCTCTTCCAGGAGGACTTTTTGGATTTTCTTAACTCGTTTAATTTCTCTTTACGTTTCTCCTTTATACTTAAGATCTACAGCATGCCCTTAACACATGTATTTGAAGAAACCCTGCTAAGTATTAATAAGGAATGCTGACTTATGCCCTGAATAATTAAATGCATTTTTGTCTTTCAAATTTTAATTTTGCCTAAATAAATCTTTTGGGTACAAGATATAGTGCAGTATACTGCTCATAAAGATATTCCATGTGCTTCTAAGGCAATTGATTTCAGCTAGTAAAGTCGAACAGGCCCAACAGCAGTGGCACAGGAACAGGGTACTGTTGAGTAAGGCTGGCACTGCAGGGGAGGCCTACACCTGGATCCTGGGCCAACCTCATCAGACCAGGAGTGGCAGCTCATGCCTGTGGTCCCAATTAATTTGTAGGCTGGAGCAGGAGGATCACAGCATGGCGAGATCCTGTAAAAACAAAACAAAACAAAACAAAACAAAAAAACCTCTCTTGGGACCAGCAGATGGCATAATGGTTATGTCGCTGGGCCCCCACATATTCGACTGTGGTTCAAGTCCCGGACCTGGTGCCTTAAAACTCACCTGGGCATATGTGCATGTGTGCTCAAGAACCTGAGAAGAGAATTGAGGAGAAAGGACTGTGGCATGGCCATCCCCTCTGGGGGTGATTTCTCACTCTGTCTCTCCAGCAAGCACACATGCCCTACAGCAAAAACCTCTCTTTTTAAAAGAAAAAAAATATCTCTCTCTTTTTCTCTTTCTCACTCTCTCTCTCTCATTTTAAAAAAAAGATAGCATATTACATATTTAAATAATGAAAGAAAATAACAAAGAAACCAGCAGGAGGCATCACCCTCTATACTTGCAATGTTATGAATTCTCAGAAGTCTCACCCTCCCCCTTGGCACTAAGGACAGTAGTCCACAACGCCAATGCAACTTGCATTAACAAATACACATTAAGAATGCATTTTCTACTTACTACGATCATAGAAGATAGGTATTGGAAGGGAGGATTCTCTTGCACGTATTCAAATGGATCTTGCTTCCTAGGAGGAATCTAAAACAGGTAAAGCTCTTTTCTTTTTTTTGGAGAGATTTTCACTGTAGGGCGCATGCACTCGCCAGACAGACAGAGAGAGACATAGAGACAGAAAGCGAGAAATCACCCCCCAGGGGGGATGGTCACGCTGCAATCCCTTCTCCTCCATTCTCCTCTCGGGATCTTGGGCACGCACGCACACGCGCCCGGCATAAGTTTTAAGCCACCGGGTCCGGGACACAAACCGCGGTCGACTACGTGGGAGTCCAGCGACATAGCCATTACGCTAACTGCTGGTTCTCAAGCTCTTTTAATTTTCTGGAATTTATCATTTTAAATTAGCTTCATTGGGGTATAATTTAATTATGATAATTTCACAAGTTTTTAGTGTACAATTTGATACGTTTTGACATTCATTGTCATGCATCTGTCATCCAAAGCATGGTATAGAATCTCTCTCTCCAAACACTCCACTGTAATTTTTTCAGTCAGTACTTTTTCCTCACATCTGGTTGGTGGCAACCACTATTCCATTTCAGTCATATAGTTTTTGAGTGTTTGAAATTGCATATAAATGGAATAGTCTGTAGCATTTCATGTCTCTGTTCTTTCACTGAGCATAATGCTTATTTATTTATTTACATTTTCGTCACCGAGTTTGTGCTCACGTCAGAGAAAGACAAAGAGAGACAGAAAGAGGGGAGGCAAGAATCACCCCCCATGTATTGCTAGTCCATTCATTTTTGTTGCTGGTTAGTATTTCATTACACATATACACCACAGTTTATTTATCCATTTATAAATTTATAGGCACATGGATGAGCTATAGACACTTATAATTTGGGAGTTTTATGAATAAGATGGCAGTGAGAATTTGAGTGCAATCTCTGGGTGAATACATATTTCCACTATTTTGTGCTGAACATCTAGAAATGAGATTGCATAATCATATAGTGGGTATAGGTTAAAAAATCATTAGCCATGTTGAAAGTGGCCACATAATTTGCATAATCACCAGCTATTTATGAGCATTTCAGTTGCTCTAAATCCTAACCAACACTTGGTATTATTTTTATTCTAATCATTCTATTATGTGTATAGTATTATTTGACTTTATTGACTAATGATACTTAGTATCTTTTATATGTATATTGGCTATTCATACTCTTCATATACTTTAGTGAGATGTACATTCTAATCTTTCCTATTTTTTATTAGATCATTGAGTTATAATATTCATTTCTATGAAGGTTTTTGTTTGTTTTTTAAGAGAGATTTTCGCTATTGGGTTTGTATGCTTGCTGGAGAGTCAGAGAGAGACAGAGAGATAAAAAGTGAGAAATCAGCCTCTGGGGGGATGGCCATGCCACAATCCCTTCTCCTTCATTTCCTCTCAGGAATTTGGGCATGCACGCACATGCACCCAGTGTGAGTTTCAAGCCTCCAGTTCCGTGACTTGAACTGTGGTCGGCCATGTAGGAGTCCGGCAATGTAGCTGCTATGCCATCTGCTGGTTTCACTATGAATTTTTTAAATATCCTGTATACAAATACTTCAGAAGATGATGTAAGTGTGCACTTTGCACATCGTCCTTTAGTGTATGGGTCATCTTTACATTTTCTTATCTGTTAATTGTAAAATTTCAAAATTTTAATTAATTAATTAATTAATTTTTTTGGAGAGGTTTTCGCTATAGGGTGCGTGTGCTTGCCAGACAGACAGAGAGAGACAGAGAGACAGAAGCGAGAACTCACCCCCCCGAGGGGATGGTCACGCCGCAATCCCTTCTCCTCCATTCTTCTCTCAGGAACTTGGGCACGCACGCACACGCGCCTGGCGTGAGTTTTAAGCCACCGGGTCCGGGACGTGAACCACGGTCGACTACATGGAAGTCCAGTGACATAGCCATTACGCTAACTGCTGGTTCCCTAACTTAATTTATTTTAATTTAATTTTGGCCATACGGTGTATGTGCTCACCACAGAGAGACAGAGAGAGAGGGAAATGGAGAGACAGAAATCACTGCCCAGTGTGGCAAAATCACACTGCAGTCTCTTCTATTTCTCTACCCCGTTAGGATTTGAGGTACACACACACGTGCCCAGCATGTTCTTCAAGTTCTTAATGAAGGGATTTAAACCATGGGTCAGTTACATGGGTTCTAGCTTCCTTAACCAGGTTTTGGGAGCAGCCTTGTGTTTCAAGGTTTTTATGTTCTATTTCAAAATAACTTTCCTTAACCTGTGGTCACAAAGAGTTACTTCTACGTTTTCCACTACAAGGCTTATACTTTGGTTCTTACATTTATGTCTATAACCTATTTTTAAGTTATTCTTTTAGTATAGTGTAAGGTAAACGTTAAGGTTATTATTTTTCTTTCTTTTTTTTAGAAATGTTTGCTGTAGGGAACATGAGCTTACCAGAGAGACAGAAACTGAGAAACCACCCCCTGGGAGGATATAGCCACATTGCAATCCCTTCTCCGCTGTTCTCATTACAGGACTTTAGGCATGCGCACACATGCATCCAGCGTGTTTTAAGCCACTGGGTTCAGCAACTGAACCATGGTCGACTGCGTGGGAGTCCAGTGAATTAACCATTACACCATCTGCTGGTCACAAGGTTATTATTTTTCAATGTGTATCTTCAATTATTCCAGCACACTTGGAGAAAAGATTATTATTTTCATATTAATCTGGCAACTTTATCAAGAATTAACTGACCATTTACAAGGAAGTCTATTGACGTATTTTCTAGATTCTATTCCATTGATCTGTCCGTGTATCTCTTTAGTAACATCATACTGTCTTTACTCTCATAGCTTTATAAATTATTGCAATTTATAGTAATTCCTGAAGTAAGGTCATGTAAATGTTTCAATTTTGTTCTTTTTTTCAAACACTTCTGTTTATTTTACAAAGAATATGAGATTTTTATTGGAATTCTATTGAATCTGTAGCTCAATCAAGTAGAATTGACATCTTAACAATACTGAGTCTATCCAGGAACTTAGTATACCTGTCCATTTATTTAGGTCATTCAATTCTCTTGGCAATATTTTATAGCCTTCAGCATACAGGCATTGACTAAATTTCTTTCATCACTTATGTATTCATATTTCTTGATACTATTGTACATTTTTTATTTAATTTTTCAGTTCTTTCTTTGACTACACTGACTTTTGTACTTACTGTTTCTGGGAGCTTCTTTGTAGATTTCACAAGATACCTTACTTAGGCAATAAGTTTGTCTAATGAAAGATACTTTAAATTTACCTTTTCTAGTGCATATGTCTTTATTTCTCTTACTTGCCATATCGCTCAAACTCTGCTCTCCCCGGCGATGTTAATACAAGAGAGAAATAGACATCCTTGCCTGTTGCCAATTGCATGAGAAAAGAAATCCTACTACTACTATTATGTATGATGTTAATAATAGACGTCTCATAGATATTCTTTATCGGTAGAGGAAACCTGAAGCCCCAGTCTTTAATTGATGTTGAACTTAGTCAACTCTTGTTCTGCATTGGCATTGTTCTTAGTCAACTAATTGTTCTCCATTGGCATAACTGCACGTTTACTTTCTTTAGTCTGTTTAAATGTTGAATTACGTGAATTAAAAATGTTAAACGAATCTCTTTTTTAGTTTTATTTGGTTTCTTTTCTGGGGCAGGAAGTGTGCACATGTGTGATAGGCAGAAAGGGAGACAGGCACCCCCGACAGGGTCTCATCATACCGTAGTGCTCTTCCCTCAGTCCTCCAGCTAGTCAAGATTTCAGGCACTGTGCCATGCTTCAGGTCAGCTCAGGATCCAAAGCTCTGGTTGGCCATGTTGCTTGCAGTACTGCCGATAAGTCTTGGGGCTGCACACATCCTTAGGATGGGCCTAAATGAATATTTAATTCTCAACATGAGCTCCATTTGGTCTTGATCTTTTTTTGCATATTGTTAGATTGAATTTGTTAAAGCTTCATTAAGGATTTCTTCATCCATATTCATGAAGATATGGGTCTCTAGTTTCATTTTGGTTTTATTTCTATTTCTATGCTAGACTTTTCCTGCCCTTTTAGAAGGTGTGAAAATTATTCCTATTTTCTACAATTTTCTGGAAGAATTTGAGTTGACTAAAATGATCTCCTCCTAAGTGTTTCTTAAAAATTAATAGTGGGGCCAGCAGGTAGCATGGTGGTTAAGGTGTTGGACTCCCACACGGCTATCAGAGGTTGAAGTCCCGGACCTCGTGGCTGGCTTTCTCACTTTCCCTTTCTGTCTGAGGGACAGAGAGACTTCCTGTCAGAAATATTAATGATATCTTTAATTTTTAACAGAGACAAGACTATTTGTGCTCTTTTTTTCTTTTCTTTTCTTTTTAAAATGTTTGCCAGATGATGCATGTGCTTCCTGGAACGAGAGAGAGAAAAAGAGAGAGAGAGCACGCAAAAATATCACCCCTCTCTTCATGGGACATGGACACATCACGATTCCCCCTTCCAGCTCCCTTCTTTCATGATTTTGGGCACGCACACATACATCCAGTGTGTCTTTCACGTTATTATTCCAGGACTCAAATCAGATGATGGGCCATGTGGGATCCAGGTGCTTTAACTGTCATGCCAGCAGCTGGCCTTATGTCACCTATGTCTATTGAGTGAGTCTTGGTAGTTCAACTTCCATAAAATTTGCCCATTTAATCTTCATGGATAAGTTCATTATCACAAATTTGTATATTAGACTATTATTGGAAACAGGATGGTGGTGTAGCAGTAAAACGTGATGTTCTGTGAGGCTGTTCCATATAATAAGTTCCAGATTGAAGTCTCAAGGTTTTCTTGAATGTGCTGGACATATATACATATGCCTGTGACCCAGGCTGACTGAAGTTGGGTGTGGATCATGGCATGAGGACCCTGTTGGGGGTGCTGATTCTTTGTCTGCCTGCCTGAAATATTTCCTTTAACATAGTTTTGGTTTTTGGAGTGTAATGGCAACAAATTATCTCATTTTTATATGTCCAAAAAAGTTATTTTTTCACCAATTTTGGAAAAAAATAGTTTCGCCACTATTTCCTTTAGTATACTAAAGACACATCTATAGTATTTTCTGGCTTTGATATTTCTTACGGGAAATATTCTATGATTCTTGTCTAATTCCTCTGTTGTGCTTTTTTCTTTAGTTGCATTTTAAGATTCTATTTTCTATTTTCACTTATTTTCATCAAATTACTATATGCCTTGGCATGAATGTCTGTGTTGTTTCTTCTTAGTCTTTATTGCTCTGAGTTTGTAATTTTTATCAAATTTGGAAAAAATTTTTATCAATATTTCCTTAAATATTTTCTCTTTCTCTCCCACTCACTTTCTTTTTTGTTTTTCTCTCTTTTTTTTTTTTATTTTGGAGAGATTTTCGCTATAGGGCGCGTGCGCTCGCCAGACAGACAGAGAGAGACAGAGAGACAGAAAGCGAGAAATCACCCCCCAGGGGGGATGGTCACGCCAC
>NW_006160028.1:912952-915677 GCF_000334495.1 Tupaia belangeri chinensis | reverse complement strand
ATGGGAGTCCAGCGACATAGCCATTATGCTAACTGCTGGTTCCCTCTCCCACTCACTTTCTCAGAGTCTCATTTTACTCATAGTTAAACTGATCTTATCCTACAAATCAAGATGCTCTTATTTTAAAAAATTATTTTTTCTCTTTGTGCTTCACTTTTGATGGTTAGTTTTTGATAGTTTTATATTTCCTTTGCGAGGGTGTATGTGTATGTGTATGTGCATATGTGTGTTTGTCAAATAATCTTTTCTACAGTGTCTAAAGTGTTAATTTCTTGTAATGTACATTTCACTGCTGACATTACATTTTTCTTCTAAGTTGTCTTTTGTGTTTTAAAGGTATTTTTCCTTTTTCTTCTAATCATGGTTATTTCCCTCCAATTAACCTGTATGGAACATATTTATACTAGTTATCTTAACATCCTATCTGTTAGTTTGATTAAACCAATTATTTCTGGGTTTGATTCTATTGATTAATTTTTTCAGATTATGGGTAATAGTTTCTTACTTTTGTCATGTGTGCATGCATGCACCAAATCCTGACATGATGAAGCAGTGGAGGAAATAAAATTGCAATCTCCTTGGTTATTGCATGTGCCCTGTGTCAATTTTAAAAAAAAATTATAAAAACAATTTTTGTAAAATAAAATTTACTGGGATTTTGCAGAAGCAATAACATTCTTCTCTTTATTTTTATAAACAAAATCATATATTTCTTTTGTAAAAAACTATTACTTTCACATCATATTTATTATTATGTTGCAATAATGACTTCTTTTTTTTCTAGGATTTTCTCAGTGTATTTCCTTTATTGAAAACAAAAGAACAGAAGGAGAGTAAGTTTCATAATTAATCTCAGAGCTTTCTCCTGTTTGTGTTATTTGATCTCTGTTTGGTTTGTAATTTGTACAGACTCTCAAGAACAATTATAGTTATGTGCTTATTGTTTTCCCTTTTATTATTCTTTAGTCCTCTACTTGTGACTTTTGGAATATACAAAACAACTTTTATGATTCTATAGAGAAGGGTAGTTCTACAATATAACTGTCTCAATTATCACAAAGGAAACATATATGCTTTGCCTTGCAAATGTGCATGACAAATTTCCTAAAATGTTAATATCATGGTCTTGGTGTAAAAAATTCATAATGCTATAGGTTTATATCGTTAATCATCAGAAGGCACATACCCCTCTTCCAAGACAAAAGGTGGTATAGAGCAAACTCAAAGCAAATAACCTTTCTTAAAATATCAATATTTCTGACTTAAAAAGGTGAATAAAATGTAGAACTAGAGCTGAATCTTAAATAAGAAGATAAGAAATTGTCTTTTATTTCTATTTATCCAATTTTACTTCTCAAGCACTGAATTCTTCTTTCATTTTTATTGATGCTTTCAAACCATGAGTGAAACAATTTATTCTGTTATGAGAGGAATCATAAATATAGAAGGAACAATTGTGATCACAAACCTTTAAATGTCATCACTTCACGTATTCACTTATTAACTTTTTATTTGATCTGTACATACAGGCAGATGAGAGGTGTGAGCAATCTAATGTCCGAAAGCCAGGCAGCATCTACCTGCTTTGAGGTTCCACTCTCTAATAGTTCTCAGACCTTCATGGGGTCATGGAACGTTAGTCTATGCATTTGTAACCCTCAAAATGTCTAGCACGGAGCTCTTGATTTATTTATTTATTTACATGCCTTTTAAAAATAGTATTTCTTTCCTTTTTGGAGGAGATTGTATCTTCCTTGAAGATACGTAATTTGTGTGTTGTGTTTGCCTCTCCAAACACAATACCCAGGATAGCGTCAAGGACAAGACAAACATATACTCAACACTCAATATATTTATGTATTTTATGTTTTTGCCATAGGGCATGCACACTTACAGAGGGAGGAGGGAAAGTCAGAAAGTGAGAAATCACCCCCCCCCCATGAGGAATGGTCACAATGCAATCCCTTCTCCATTCAAACATGCCTGGCATCATTTTCAATCCACCTGGTTCAGGACTTGAACCTGAACGGTCACCTATGTGAGAATCCAGGATTGCTACAACCATGCTATCTGCAGGCCCCTGTATTTATTAATAATACAGATGAATAATTGTAGTTTTTACAGAAACTATTATCGGAGAACCTCTTCTATTCCAAAATTTTATCTTAGAAATGAAGACATTGAAGTCAAGACAAATAAATGATTTGTCCAAGATCATATTGTCATTTAGCTGCTTTGAAATTGAACTCATAGCCCTAATTCTTAGTAACAAGCAATTACTTATAGGCTGATAGCTTTTGTTTTTCTTAGGTAAGATTTGCTATCTTTGACCTCTAAGAGAGAAGAACCAGTAACTTCTACCATGAAACCCAGCTACTTCTGCCAGCTCTAAAAAGGATGAATAAGCCAAGCTAATTTTTAAAGTTTTTATAGCAATCCCTTCTCTACATAAACTGTCTTCACAGTATTTCTGCTTGGGTTTATATCCATCACCATTTTATGCATACACAGATGTTTTCCCTTTATAAAAATAGAATATTGTACATACTGGTTTACAAGTTTTCACTTAAAGTATTTCATGTGTCTCTTTTCAAGCTGTTCCGTCTCATGGTGACGGGTGACCATTCCACTCAAAGGATGCAGCACCCTCGTGTATCTGGAGAGGATGTAACAGCCACAGGCTCTGTTGACGGCCTGCTAAGATCCCCTGCCGGTCCCCCGCCTC
>NW_006160028.1:900653-912605 GCF_000334495.1 Tupaia belangeri chinensis | reverse complement strand
TTATTATTATTCTAATTATTTATTAAAACAGTCAATCACTATTTCTCATTTTGCTTGTAAAAAGACTTTACCCATCATGAAATACTTCTCAGACCAATCCAGTTGAGAATACTATACATGTAAGGATAATTTTGCCTGGCAATGCTGAAGCCTGTGGAGAGATAATGACTTCTTTGAAGTAGAGCCACATTATAATTGTAAGGAATCTGGCATGAACCCTGCTTTTCATTAGCAAGATGTCTTGTATTCACCTTGGTGAATTATAGAGGTTTTATTTTGCTAAGTGTCATTATAACTGATGTTCTTTTTAAAAAAATTACTGTACTAGGTTATTAACTTACTTTTAAAGTGAAAAAGAGATCATTGATTGTTTGGAAATTTTGTCAGGAAGGACAAAGTCCCATCCAAGTGGAACCATTTCTGAATTTTCAGTCAAATCCAAACCTTTGGAACGGAGCATAGTTTCATTTGGAGTGAGAGAATTGATGTGGCACAATGAGCGCCAGACTTAGAATCGAAGTATCTGGGTTCGGCCCACTCGGTTCTACAAACGGTTTCATCTTAGGCTTCATTTGTATCCTCTTTATTTAAAAAATAGATAACTTGGGACAAGCAGATGGCGTAATGGTTATGTCACTGGACTCCTAATGCGGACCACAGTTAAGTCCCTGACTTGGCAGCTTAAAACTCATGCCAGCGGTGGGTGCCCAAGATCCTGAGAGGAGGATGGAGGAGAAGGGATTGCAATGTGGCAATTCCCGCAGGGGAGTAATTTCTCACTTTCTGTTTCTCTGTATCTCTGGTGAAAACACACATCCTATAGCAGAAAAAAAAAAAAAAAACTATTTAAAATAAATGCAAGTAAATAAAAAGTTCAGCTTATCAACCTTACTATTTGGTCTTTGCAAGTATATGAGGTCATATATAAAAAAGTAGTTTATAAACTCTGAAGTCTTTCACAAAATATGCCAGGAATGAAATCATTATTTTTTAAAAATAATTATTTATTAAATTTTATTTATTCATTCATTTATTTTTAATTTGACAGAGAGAAACAGAGAGAGAGAGAGAGAGAGAGAAAGAGGGGAAGTGAGAAAGCAAGGTCCAGGTCCAGGACTCGAACTATGGTCAGCCATGTGGGAGTGTCCAACACCATGCCATCTGTTGGTCCCCCTGAAATCATTATTTTTAACATTTAAAACAAACTCAGAAGCATTTGATCCCCAAATACAAAAGTATGGTACCACCATTTATCATTTTGAATTATAATTATTTTTGTAAATAGTTTTAAACACAGATTAGATTTTTAATATGTATGAATGGATACTTAAAAAAAAAGACTTGTAGCAAATTAACAAAAAAAATCCTTTTGACATCAATTATTCTATAAATTCATTGCTTGGAAAACACATAATGTTTCCTTATCCTTTCAATACCATTGGGATTTGTGATTTTTAGGATTCCATATGATTTTCAAACTCTATCCTAGTGGAAATATATTCTATCTCTAAATTTTTACCTTTGATTTCTATTTATTGAGTATATATGACATATAAGCAACTAATATATCTCTCTAGTATCACCCCATTATAACTTGTATCTTTAAGTCTTTTTTAAAAAGAATTATTTTATTTAACTTTATCTATTTATTTACTTTAATTTGACAAGAGAGGGACAGAGTGAGAGAGAGAGAGAGAGAGAGAGAGAGAGAGAAAGTGAGAAAGTGAGAAAGCAAGCCATTCAGAGCTCGTGTGGTTGGCCATATGGGAGTCCAGTGTCCTTAACAACTATAACACCTGCTGACCCCAATATAACTTGTATCTTTATAAAGATATATATATAACTCACTCTATTTTGAATTGGAGTTTTATGCTAATTTCCCTCCTTAGATTTTAATGACCTTTAAAGAGAGTATTCATGTGTTCTTCTTAGTAGATCCTATTAAAACATTTAAGAAACTTTAGAGATAATTTCAGCCAACTGTCTTTCTTTTCCATCTGGTAATCATCTCTAATCATCTCAGTGAGAGGCAGAGAGACAGAAAGCAAGAAAACAGTGCCACTCCTCACTACAGCACCCACCTTCCTGGGGAGGATGGCCATACTGCAATCCCTTCTCCTTCATTCTCCTTTCAGAATTTTGAGCACACATACACATGTGCCTGGCATGTTTCAAGTGGCCGGATCCAGGCCTTGAATCATGGTCAAACACATGGAAATCTAGTGTCTTAACCACTACACCACCTGCTGGCCCTCTTTTATATATTAAGAAACTGAGAAAAATTTTTTTTAAAAAAGCTTGATAGATACTGCATACAAAGATTCAAGTTTGCATTCCAGAGCTTTGATTTTTTTTTTCCTTCCCAGTTATCAAATGGTAATGTTTAGGAAAGATGGGCCCTGTACTGTCTCAAGAGGTGACTTCAGGCAATTGAAGTCACCCATTCTGCATTCCCACTTTCATTGTCATTGTTTCATTTAGGCATATGCAAAATAACACAGTCCTGGTCAATGATCTGTAAGAGCAAGTCCGTTTTAGGCATATGCAAAATAACACAGTCCTGGCCAGTGTTCTGTAAGAGCAAGTCCATTAGAAGATTCAGGAAAATAATTTTCTCCTGATTATAAAATATAAGATAGGGGAGATGAAATTGTTCTCTCTACCTCTACCTTTTCTCTTTTCCCGGCATCACTGAGGCCCCAAATTAAGAAACTTACTGTTCTGTAAGTTTATAAATGACTGTGGCATGCCAATTGAGCTGAGCTCTTTGTCACTCACAGCCAAAAGTAGTGTTAAGTGGGACAGAACTCAGATGACAGTGTAGAAATGTATTGTTTGTTGCATACAGCAAAGATACATTTTGGTGGATGAAAAAAAATTTTTTTGAGAGGTTTTTGCTATAGGGTGTGTGCGCTCACCAGACAGACAGAGAGAGACAGAGAGACAGAAAGTGAGAAATCACCCCCCAGGGGGGATGGCAATGCCACAATCCCTTCTCCTCCATTCTCTTGGGATCTTGGGCACGCATGTACACGCACCTGGCGTGAGGTTTAAGCCACCGGGTCCGGGACACGAACCATGGTCGACTACATGGGAGTCCAGTGACATAGCCATTATGCTAACTGCTGGTCCCGGTAGGTGGAAATTTTTAGTGTTTCAAAAGAAGGGTTACATGTTGACTTTGAGCGATTAACGAAGATGTCTAGAGGAGAAATTTTCCCACCTTGAATCACATCTTTCCTATGAGTGGGGAAGCTTTCCCCATATGAAGCAGACCTGCAATAAAAGCCACAAAAATCCCACACACTGATTTCTTTGACTCCCTTCTTAAAGGAATTAAAGGATGAGTAAAGATCCTTGTGTATTGGTCTATATCTGGATTGAAAATGTAGTGTATATAGGGAACCAGCAGTTGGCGTAATGGCTATGTCGCTGGACTCCCACGTAGTCGACCGTGGTTCGTGTCCCGGACCCGGTGGCTTAAAACTCACGCCGGGCTGTGTGTGTGTGTGTGTGTGTGTGTGTGTATATACAATCCATGCTTGCAAGGGAGATGTTCATGTGATAGGAATTTTGGTGTTCAGTCTTTTCTGATGGCGTGAATGTTAAAAATTGTGATCTCTCTTATGTCTTCATGAGACTCATTCAGTGACATGATTTCAACCTTATTTTGGCTCCATGGGCTTTAACACTTAATCTTCTGTCTTCTTGGTGATATAAAACACATATTTTCCCAGCTTAAATTAGTCAAATTTTTAATTTCTTACAAAGAAGAGCTTTGATTCAAAGCTCTCAGATGAATTTCTGAGAGCATCACAGGAAATTATCCACAGAATTCAGATACTCAGATGACAACCTGGCTCCTGCCTCAGTTTAATTGAGCCCAAAGAAAAAGGGAGCACTCCCCAAATTTAAAGAACTGCCTCTAGGAAATAGGTAGGCCATGTCCACTAGTACCAAAGCAAGGGTAATGACAAGCCCATAGGAAGAGAGGTGCAGACCGTTGTGTGCCAGGTTCTGAATGAGAAATGGCATCTCCCAGGTGCTTAGAGATGGTTTTCAGACAAAATTGGAATTTTACTTTGAAAGCTTTTTCAAATGTCTAATTGCACAGATCTATGTAGAGACAAAATAATCATTGTAAAGAGATAGGTTAAATTTTGGCCAAGGTTGACTTATACTGGAGGTAATATAGTATAATCTCTTCTATGAAGAGATCTGAGTATTTTTAAAAATATAAACTAATTGCCCCAAATTGAGAAAATCACTCTAGGGCTTTTGTCTGTCTCTCTACTTTACCCTTATCTCTATCCCTGAGCTCTAACTCCCTCGGTGTAAGGAGATTAAAACTTGAACTATTCACTGAAATAGACCATCACAGCATTAACAGGATAAAGTGACTACTAAACGAAGAACAGTTCTTCTCTTAGTTTTTTAACATTTATACTTCACATAAAATATTCTTCAAAACATTGTAATGCCCAAGAAACTGTATATATCTCATTTAAAAAGATCTCAAAAAGTGAGGTATCACAATACAAGAATCACTGTGCCTCTTGAAAAGAATCCTGTCCTAGGCTGACCACTTGGGATCATAAAATCTTGGAGTTGGAAAGGAACATAAAACCTTCTGATGTGTTGGTTTCCACAATTTTCTGTATCTCACAATCAATTTGGGATCTGGAAAACAATCTAGGCTTCACCCTAGATTAGTGCAGCCAGATTTAGAAAACACTGATCCATATAGAGAGTTCCAGTTCCACCACCTTGGACTTGCCGATGTGCATCGGAGATTAAAAACAAATACTAGTTGACTGTCTTAAAGTATATGGGAAGATCATTTTTGGTAAGTTCCTGTTTATCATTTGATGAGTCTATGAAAAATGACATAAAAGAAGAGAGGAAAGACAACAGTAGAAAAACAACTAGAAAGGACATGGAACATTTAAGTATTCTTTTGTTTATAATAAAATAATAAAATCAGTCAACTCTAACATAGTTCAGTGTTTTTCACATGCAAAATACATTTAGGACCCTGAGAAAACAAGCTGTGAAATTTCCAAATGAAGCATCTCAGCTACGTTTTTCAACTCTGGGGGAAAATATTACATGACTGTATTATACAGAATTTGCTGTGGGAAAGGAAGTGGGGTTCAATGGGAATTAGACAATTCTCTCATCTAAGGAAAGTTAGTCAAGAGAGAAGGACAAGAATATAGTAAAAAAATAAAATGTTGGCCACCGTCTATCTGTCTGTGTGAAGAGTCTTCTCCCTATTATTTCATTTGATAAATTTTAGCCAGTTATTTGATGTGGCTTTCATGTTGGATTCCTGTCCAGTTTCCAAACTAGAGTAGAATCTGAAATACACATTACACTTCAATGGATTTTTTTTTTCCAGAGGACAATCAAGGGTGAAGCCTAAGCTCATTATTTTCCCTCCACATATTCAGGATGTTCAGATTGAATTTCCTAAATATAAAATTGGGCGTAGGATGTTAAAGGATAAAATTGTCCAAGCACTCCTTAAAGTTATTACAGTTTGTTTACTGTTCTAAATTCATGGATGTGAATGAAATGGAAAATGGCTCCTTTTGAATGTCTACATATAGCAGCTCCTGGGTATTCCAGTGGAGCAAAATTACAGTGCCCTTACGATACTAAGATCTTCCTAGACTTCTGGAAAGCATTACCAAGCAATTTTCTCAGGGACTGGCTTAGCTGTTTGATCAACTGGCTGGACACATTTAAGAAGTTCAGAAAAATGAGTTTTCTCACTACTTGAATTTATTTTGGAAACATAGATGCAAGAACAAAAAATACATGGAACAACTATTTATTAAGCACCTACTGTGTACCCAGAATATCGGAGGGTCTTAGGGATTAGCTATTACGATCTAGGCACCAGATTTTGACATTGTCTCCTTAGCTCTGTCTCTGCCTTCCTATCCTTTAGACATCATGATGGACAAAAGACCCAAAGTAAAAGCAGAAAATTGAACTGCAAAATGAAGAGGCTACATTTAAGTTGAAGGCTTAAATGAACAAAAACTTGGAGGTGAAAAGTTGAAAGGACATTAGACAAAGTCTGGAGGATTTTTGATCGTCACAACCTGAGTGTCAGGTGTGGGACGTAGGATGGGGATTTGTTATTAGCGTCTAGTAGGTAGAGGCCGGGGATGCTGGTGAACATCCTACAGCTCACAGAACAGCCTCCTACAGTTATCTGGCCCAAACACCCATAGTGCTAATATGTCCATTTGCCACGGCTGAAAGTTTTAGCAATTTAATTTGGGCAATTACACCATTACACCATTGATTTCTTAGTTTGTGTGCTAGGGCTGTCTGTCTTCCACCAGTGATGGGGTCATTTTCACTAGCTGGGTGGTGATCAGCCAGCCTTACGCTCCCATCCCCATGTCTGTTATTTTCTATCTTCTGGTACCGATTGTTGCACCGCGAGTTATCTGAGAGGCATGTCCTGACACAGAGATGCATGTGTGGCATTGTATAAGGGACTGCGTTTGAGACCAACACCTCTAGAAGGGAAGTAAGAAAATAGGATTAGGCAGAGAAAGAAGTCAAAGCTAAATTTTGATGTACTCTCAACAGAGACCTCAGCCAAACCTCATGAAGAGCCAGAACATGGAAGGAGGAGAGGAGAAAAGAGCGAGGGAGAGGACATTTCTGCATTTTTGACAAGGTCTCACGGTTGCACTCCTCTGCTCCAACCTCCCAGGTAGTTAGGATTCCAGGCATGCACTGCTGCGCCTGACCTGTTCAGGTTGATCCAAGAGCTGAAAATAGTAGTAGAGTTGCTAGGCTGTAAGATTAACCCGGATGCTCTTCATATACTTAAACAACCTATTTAGTGGGTGTAAAGAAGCCTCCCTACATCTCCTCCGACTCTCTTTGTAGGCACTTGTGATTCTTCACACATGCGCTTTGTGAATAACGTCATTAGTCAAGCTTGATTAGCTTCATTTGATCGATAGGGAGCCCCAAAGGGGGAAGGATGTATTTGATTTTTCTATGATGGATTTGTCTGATTTAGAATCCGAGAGTCAGACATGATTATTCTTATCATCTTTCTCTTCTCTCCCCTGCTACAGCTGACATTATTTGGAAGTAGTAAATTATTTCAAAATACTTTAATGGAATTTTAAATGAATCAATACCATATTATATAATTATGGTTGTATTTTTTTAGAAGAAAATACAATTACTGTATTTTTTAGATGAGGCTGCAAACATTCCTGTAATCTGTGCCAGTTTGGGTGGGGGTAGACAGGCAACATGTCAGATTAGTGGCAGCAGGTCATCCCTTTCTGTGGCCCTGCTGCAGGTCTAGGGTGCTGGAAAGCAGGGGAGAATTCAATGCACGGACACAGGCAACTGTGATTCTCTGCAATGTGGGGAAAATCATTTAACCTCACTGAAGCAGGAATACTAATGTCTTTCTTGCCTTCTCCACAGTGCTGTGATGAGTACAATTTAATAGAATGAAGGTAAAAGGGATTTATAAACTTAGAAATTTCTAAATGAATTTTAGGCAGCATTATTATTTTCAAGAGTATCAGGGATAAAATGACCAAAGGAGATACAGGAGCAGCAAGCTAAGAATTCATGTCAATAACTGAGGACACATAGCATTCTTCATAGATACTACCGAGCAAACATAGTCTTAAATGACTGAATTAAAGACCACTTTGAAAAGAATGGATTGGGCTTAATTCAGAAGTGGAAAGATGAATAGATTCTGAGTCTGAATCCCTGATTTCTGGTCTCAGCTATGTGGTCTGGCAAAAGTTAATGTCCATATCAAAAAGACTATGCAGTTGAGCAAGTAACATATAATTGATATTTACAGTCTTCTGATGTTGCAATATCCAGTTTTCACCCTAAATAATGTGTACACCATACTATAATATTATTAGGTCAGGCAATTTATCTTTATATTTTATTTCTCTAGTTTTCTAAATTATGTGATTAGTGGTATCTAAGTCCACTAACCATATCACATTTAGTGCTTTCTAAATGTGTAGTTATGGAAGGAATTTGGCTTGGTATTCTTAAATTAAGGGTTCAACCACTTTACTATTTGTTACCATTTTAGAAATAAATCAATTAAAGCCTTGGGAGGTTAAATAATTTGCCCAACATAATAGGACTACCAAATGTGGATATTATTCACATGTACTCTCTGCAATTATTTCTCAGCCACTGCCACAAACCTTTTTTGACCTTAAGCAATCTTATTCAAATACTCATTTAATGCATCATAAAAGGTTCTCTTAATTATTCAACCCAAATGTGTACACTCATAAAATGTTAATTTCAAGTCTTCTGGCTTTCCATTTAAAATAGTTTTAGGAACAAAAAATCACAATAGAGTGAAAAAAGGCACACTGCCAATCTTACATACATCTATATCTAAAAAAAAGGCAAAGAAAGACTAGTAGAGCAAAATTTGGAAGTACACATCTTAATATGTGTTCTTTGTTGAAAACGACAAATACCCTTGATTTAATTATTGCCTTCTGCATGCATGCTTTAAAAATATTTTACCCTCTAAGATGTATAGCAATTAATGTAAATACAAAACTTTAAAAATAAATTAAATAAATAAAAAGCGAAATAACATTACTGGCCCAGCTGCAGTGGTGCAGTGTAGCGCAGCAATCTGCAATGCCTGCTGGAAGCCATATGAAAGATCAGGGATTGTGTCTAGGTCAACCTGCACATGCTGGTGCAAGGGCATGCCCATGACACCGATGAACTGAGAAAAGCTGGAGGAGGGAATCATGGTGTGAGACCTGGTTGAAGGTGCTTGTCTTTTTCTCTTTCTCTCTCTTTCTCTTATGAAAGATATAAATGAATAAACTTTAGAAAATACATAAATAAAATCATGTTAGCTTTAGGGAGGACCCTTGAGGACACAGATGTTTTTAAAATAAATAGATGGCTTGAGTTTGCAGTGTAAGTTAACGGCCTTTTCCACTGGAAAGAAAGAGCTTAGACTAGCTGAGCTCATGGCTTATGAAGTGCATGCTCAAGAACAATCACAGACATGATTGAATGTCCGGTTTATTTTTGTTAGAGATAGTTTTCAGTAGTCAATGGAAAAGTCGGAGTAAGTTGTGAATAAGCTTAGTCTCTAATCGTTGTGTGTATGTGTGTGTGTGTGTGTGTGTGTGTGTGTGTGTGAAATGATGATGATCACAATGTTGATATACAGGTGAAATTTCAGGAAATGCTCAGTACAGAACTCATACTAAGAGTGTCACAGATTTCTGCCTTATTTTTTGTTGCCACTCCACACCGCTCCCCACTCCGCGTGTTCAATAGGGAACGAGAACAAAGCACACAGGTATGTTGAATGTGGAATTCTTGGCCCCTCTAGAGAATTTTCTAAAATAATTCTAGTCATTCTATTTCCTTGCTGGGGCTCTATTGTCTCTGTCCTTTTCCTTTTCCAGTTCATCGTATTGATTCTACCCTCATTCAGTGAACTGCATTTTTGTTACTCAAGGCCTTTAAAGTATTTGATTTCCATTTCTAGAAGAGGAGAGTACCCAGCAAAACTTTCCTGATTTTTATCAAAACCTTCTTGATGTCTGTTTGGTTTCTGAAGAAAATGCCTGCTTGCCTATCTTTGACTTTACTTCCCTTTCTCTCGGCAGTCTCCCTATTACAGACTCGCCACTGCCACCATTAGCCGAGGGCAGACTGTGGGATTGGGAGGCTGCACCCACTGTGGTTGGAACTCTGAGGTTCTTAGGCTGCTATATACATAGGCAGATAGAAAAGTAGATAGATGATAGATAAATAAAATCTCACTTTATCCCTTAAATACAAGTGAGACATTATTGCCCTCATTTATACAGAAAGAAAGTGAATCTCAGTTTTTAAAAAGTTTTTATTAAAGATATATATGGAATCGGGAAACAGCAGTTAGCACAATGGCTATGTCGCTGGACTCCCACGTAGTCGACTGCTGTTCAAGTCCCGGACCCGGTGGCTTAAAACTCACACCAGGCACGTGTGCGTGCATGCCCAATATCCCGAGAGGAGAACGGAGGAGAAGGGATTGCGGCGTGACCATCCCCCCGGGGGGTGATTTCTCGCTTTCTGTCTCTATGTCTCTCTCTGTCTGTCTGGCGAGCATACACGCCCTATAGCGAAAACCTCTCTCTAAGAAAAAAAAAAGATATATACGGAATGAAGGGCCTAAAAGGATATCACATTTAGTTTTGTTGTTGTTTGTTTTGCTTTGTTTTGTTTTGTCGTATTAGAAATAAAATTGTCCGACCAAGCCATCCTCCTTTATATCTGTACCCAGGTCAGAACAGATTATCATCCACCGTGATTTTTGGCATGTTCTTTCAAAAGTTATTTGGACAAAATCTGACAAAAATTTTAAAAAGAGATGTAAGACATCAGGAAAACATGATCTGCATTTTTTTTTACTTTCCCTTTGTCTAGATAACTACCATCTGGTAGATTTCAGAACAACTCTGGAAGTCAAGCGTAAAGCTGAACGCCTACAATGTAAAATAGCAGTATGGATAGGTTCAAGGAAAGATGGAGAAAGTGTCCTCAAATGAAATTATTGAAGAAAAGAAAATATTTTATATTTAAATTCTGCAGATGAAGAGAAACAATGAAGAAATTTCTCACTGATGAAATGGGCAATTTAAAAAGCACGTCTTGTTATTTAGTTATTTATTTATTGAGAGACTTTTATTATAGGGAGTGTGCACTCATTGGAAAGATAGAAAATGAGATATCACCTCCCAGAGGGGATGGCCATACTGCAATCCCTTCTCCATTCTCCTCTTGGGATCTTGGGCACACATGCACATGCACTTGGTATGAGTTTTAAGACGCCCAGTCTGGGACTCAAACTCATCTGACTATGTGGAAGTCCAGCAATGTAACCATTACACCATCTGCTGGTCCCATGACTTGTTTTTTATTAAATGACATTTCTCCAAATAAATTGCTATTAAGGTAATTTGGTGGGAAAGTTATATAGTTTTTAAACTTCTCTGTTGTAACCAGAAATTGTTTGTGCTTATCTGAAGCAGAAGAGGATTTGTGGGGAGAAAATTTAAGAGAGAGATTCAAAATCACTAAACCAGGGGTGCTCTAGTTGGCTAAATAGTAGGGACTAACGGGCAATTTTTGCAGATACCATAGCCCAGTAATTCAATCTCGAACATTTCAGACTCTTCAGCCTCTGCTAAAAATACAAGTTCTAGGAAAATATTTAGCCTACAGCACATGCCTATATGCTGATGAGGTAAGAATGGAGCACTCTGATTGATATTCTCCTCAGACCTGACTCTTGAGGAGCAGTCTTTCAGCAAGGTAAAATTAGGTTGCTTTGATCAGGAAAGAGAAGGATAGTAGACAGTAACAATTAAAATGGAAAGACGTTCCATTAGGTTTATGCCTTATATTCCCAGGAGTACTTTAAGAGAGGAATATATCAGAAGCAGTCTAAAACGGATTAGTCAGGAAAGGTTATATCACTAAATTGCAGTATGTGTTACTTGTATATTTCTAACTTCAGCCATGCCTCCGTTCAACTGAATGGATGTGTGACAAATGACCTCATGAGCTCTCTAGAGCACTCAGATGCAGTCTACCTCAAAAGAGAGAAGCAGCAGTTAGCATAATGGCTGTCGCTGGACTCCCACGCAGTCGACCATGGTTCGCGTCCCAGACTCGGTGGCTTAAAAAAACTTGCGCAGGGCGCGTGTGCGTGCGTGCCCAAGATCCTGAGAGGAGAATGGAGGAGAAGGGATTGCGGCGTGACCATCCCCTCTGGGGGGTGATTTTTCACTTTCTGTCTCTCTGTTTCTCTCTGTCTGGCAAGCGCAATGCGCCCTATAGCAAAAACCTCTCCAAAAAAGAAGAAAGAAAAAAAAAAAAAAAAAAAAGAAT
>NW_006160028.1:884653-900007 GCF_000334495.1 Tupaia belangeri chinensis | reverse complement strand
TGCCAAGCCCATGCGCCCTTTAGGAAAAACCTTTCCAAAAAAGAAGAAAGAAAAAAAAAAAAAAGAGAGAATCTGGGTGTTGGGGAGGGTCTCAAGCTGCAAACTAAGTGTTCACGGTGGTAAAAATAAATTTCTAGGGCTTTTGAAGAAATAGATTTCTTTTCAGAATTTCACAGTTTAGTGTAGAAACAAAGTATGAAATGCTCTCAGTGTTTACATGTCAACAGGCAAGATTAAGCCTGAACTACCCCACAGGTAAATGGATAGAACAGGTTCAACTTCTCCCCTCCCTTGTCACAGAATCCTCACGTCCGTTGTGCTTGCACATTGCTACAGATATTGCCTCCATTTCCACTTTATGGATTTTCCATATTGGAGATTCCATGTTTGTTAAAAAAAATTCCAGGCCTACCCTCTAGCTTTTGTTTTTGGTTTTATTTTGTTTTGTTTTTGTTATTGTTGTTTTAAATTATTGCTTCATTTTTCCTTGTATAAACCTAGATTACTAGTCTTCTTAGACAGTGCAATTAAGAAACTCACTTAGGTTGTTATGTTTATTTTTTCTTAAATATCCCTTCTTCCTGGAATATCAGTCAGAGTCTTACTTTAGTATCCTTGTGTTTATTCAGGGTAGAAGAAATGAGTTTACAAATAGAAAACAATATAATTTTTATTCAGTCTATTGATTTCACATCAATGATCTGTTTCAGTTGATATTTGAATGCCATTTTATTTGTGTTCATTACCAAGTCACACAGAGCCAAGTGTTATACTACAGAAACAGTATCTGCTCTCTTTTTCCAGTATTTGTCACAGCTAAATATTTTTGGAAAAACAAAAGTATATGAGATTGACTATTATTTTTTCTTTCCAAAGTTCACATTTTCCCAACTTGAATAGAAAATCTAAACTCAGGAATTCTATGCCAGTTCTCTAAAGATAACAAAACTTTTAAATGGTCACTATTGTAAAACTATTCTTCCTTTATATTCGGGCAAAGTAAATGGATCTAACTCATGAACTGAGTGTATCTGGTAAAATCTCCTTCCATTCCAATTTTTGTGGAAAATAATTAAATGCATATTTCAGGACTCTAAGCTACTATATGTTGTAATTCTTTATGGGTTCACCACATTTCATTCATCTATACTTAATCTTTTGTAGTTTTTTTTTTTTTTTTGAGAGGTTTTTGTTATAGGGCACGTGTGCTCGCCAGACAGACAGAGAGAGACAGAGAGACAGAAAGCGAGAAATCACCTCCCAGGGGGGATGGCCACGCCACACTCCCTTCTCCTCCATTCTCCTCTTGGGATCTTGGGCACACATGCACACGCGCCCGGCATGAGTTTTAAGCCACCGGGTCCGGGACGCGAACCGCGGTTGACTACATGGGAGTCCAGTGACATAGCCATTATGCTAACTGCTGGTCCCACATTTTGTAGTTTTTAAAGCAAAACCAAGACCCTATGTTATTTTACTTCCATATCATCTATCTATATACTTATATCTAAAATTTAATCTGAATATTTTTCTGTGGATCCAACTCATATTCCCATTACCCCAATTATCTCAAAATTTATGTTTTTACATCTCTTTGCATCTGGAATATAAATCAATTGTTGTTCTTTATTTGTATTATATCATTCACCTGCTAAAGATATCAGAGGAGTTGTCCTATAACATTTCCTGCATGTTACATTTGTGTATAGTCTCTTTGTGGTGTTGGTTCATTTGTTTCTACATTCCTAGAATTTTTAATACTAATAATTGGCCCTAAAGATTTGGTAAAATGTGGGATTGTTCTTTTTTTTAAAGAATACCTGCCATGTGGTGACATTTATATTCCCCTCCCTCATTTCCCCCTGCATTGCCGCCCTTCTTAGATGATGATGCAGCAAGTTCAGATCATATTAGCCTGCACATCAGAATTTTGACTCAACATCACTCTCTGATTTTAAGCCATAAAAAGTCTAAATTCTTCCAGCTACTGACCTCAAAATATGTATTAAGTTACTGTACATAATCCCTCTTTTGGGTCCTGAGCTATGAGACTGAAGATCTGGGAAATTAATTTCGATGTACATGTGAATTCTAACACAGGCATTTCACCCAGCTCTTAAAAGTAAAGTATCGACTCAGAGGACTCATAAAGACCAAATAGAACCTGAGAGCTCTTCCTTTCCTAACTTTTCTTGAAAATATCCTTGAAAGGATATCCATAATGAGGGAAAAAAATAACAGTGAATCCAGGAACTAAGCTTAAAAAGAATGGAAATGACAAAATCCTGGAGGAATATTCTTAAACTATGGTGACATTACTTAAATGTATTGCGTACTGATGTGTCCTTTAACTCCCGAATCCAAAGAACATTGATATAATGGATGCACAGTTTTATTTCATGTAAAAGGGCTGAACTTCGTTCTCAGAGTCTTGTTGCCTTCCCACTCTGAGTCTTTTGTTTGTGTGTTCAGACACGGTCTCACTGTGTCTAATGCTCTGGCCTCAGCTTCCTGAGTAGCTGGGGACTAGAGATGCATGCACACCTCGCTGCCTGGTTTTTAGGACTGGCCGGGATCATAACCATGACCTCTGCTGTGGTCTCAGAGTCTGTCTGCCAAACAGCCGCATCATCCAGCGCGTGCTGCCAGCCAGCAATGCTGCTCTGATTCTATATACTCTCATTTCTTTTATTTATTATACTTTTTATTTTCTCTTGGGAGAGATTTTTGCTATAGGGCGCATGCACTCATCAGAAAGACAGAGACAGAGAGACAGAAAGAGAGAAATCTCCTCCCCAGGGGGGATGGCCACACCACAGTCCCTTCTCCTTCATTCTCCTGGGATCCTGGCCACACATGCACATGCACCCGGTGTGAGTTTAATCCACCGGGTTGGGGACTGGAACCACAGTCAACTACATGGGAGTCTAGTGACATAGCCATTATGCCTACTGCTGGTCCCTCTTTTATTTATTTTATTTTATTTTTTGCTAGAGGGTGTGTGCCCTCTAAAAAGAGACAGAAAGAGAGAAAGTGAGAAGTCACTCTCCAAGAGCGTGGCCACACCCCAACCCCTTCTCTCCCAGTCTTAGAGATTTTGGGCATGCATTCACACTTGCCAGCATAATTTTTCAAGTCTCCATTTGGGACACAAACTATGGTCAGCTATGTGGGAGTCCAGTGCCTTAATCATCACATCACAGGCTACCTTCAACTCTGATTTTTTTTTTCTGAAATATAGAAAGGATTTCACTGTTCTCTTCAAAGACTTGATGTAAGAATTAAACCAGCTAATGCATACATTTATAGTGTCGCCGGGCTGTTGCAATGCAGGTTGTATTATTTTTAGGTATGGTAAGTGTAATGAAGACAACTGTCACTGAAAAGATAGTGTGTTATACTTAGAGATCCCAGGAGGAGAAGGCACACCACGCTTCGTATGGCCACACAGGGCAGCATTGTAGTTAGTGACAAAGTCAGAGAAGGAGGACAAAGTGTGGGCAAGAGCCTTTATTGTGGTTTCCGTGAGAAGGTGCTGGTGACCAAGGTAAGCGGGTTTGTGATCAGATAGTTGGAATAATTTCAGTGTGTTCTGGGCATAGAGGATATTCCTAGATTTCTGATACCTGGGCCCTGGAGTTACTAGGGAGGGCAGAGTGGTACAGAGTATCGGCATCCAGTGAAGGAGTGATTTGGGCTGTACACTCAGGATTGGTTGATTTACATTTGAAAGTTACACTCTTGGGTGATTTTACTCTCTCTATGTGTGTGTTTGTGTTTGTATGTGTGTGTGTGTGTGTGTGCACATACATGCCCAAAATTCTCAAAAGAAAGGAGAAATGGAAGAGAAACGATTGTTGCATGAAGATGCTTTCTCACTTCCCCTCTTTGTCTCTCCTGAGCGAGTATATTTATTAAAAATAAAACAAAAATAATACACAGAAGCAACATTATGTCTTTCTTGGAGCATCATATCAATGTACGTTATTACCGATGTTGACTTTGACCGCTTGGTTAACAGGATACCTAGCTTTTTTTTTTTTTTAGTGTAAAATTACAATTGCCCTCTTGATAATAACTATGCTGATCTTAAGTATAAAGCTCAGTGAGTTCCAACAGATAAATATACCTGAGTAGCCCACATACCTAGAAAAACATAGAATATTTTCCTACTTTGGGAATATTTCCTACTGTGGCTTTCTAGTCACTACTGTATGGTAAAATCCTCAGGAAGAAACTCTTGATTTCAACCAGAATTTTTTCTACAGGTTCTTTTTAGATTCTTTAAGATATTTTACAGAAACAATCATGCTGTCTATGAATTTCCTTTTAATCTTTGACCTTAATTATTGTATTTGACATCCATTAAAATGTTGAATGGAAGTAGAACAAATGCTGCACTGTTCTCAACCTCTGAGAAAAGTGACTTCCACCTTTAATTAAAATGCTAGTGTAGGGGGAACCAGCAGTTAGCGTAATGGCTATGTCGCTGGACTCCCCCGTAGTCGACCGCAGTTCGCATCCCAGACCGGGTGGCTTAAAACTCACGCCGGGCGCATGTGCGTGCGTGCCCAAGATCCCGAGAGGAGAATGAAGGAGAAGGGATTGCAGCATGACGATCTTCTCTGGGGGGTGATTTCTCGCTTTCTGTCTCTATGTCTCTCTCTGTCTGGCTGGCTAGCGCACGCGCCCTATAGCGAAAATCTCTCCAAAAAAAAAAAATCAGATGCTAGTGTAGGAATTAAGTTATGAAGGCACAGAGATAGGAGTTCCCAGTCCTTGTTTCTGCTCAAAAACAATAATTTAACAGCCATCCATGATGAAAATACCTTTATGAGAATTTCAGAATCCAATGAAAAGATTTTAGCACCATGGGGAACCATAACATCTGAGATAAGTCACATTGAAAAGAGTAAGAAAACTTTTATTTCACCTGCTTCACACCTTCAAGCCAGCACAGTTTAGCAACAAGAGAGATCCCTCTCACCTGTTACTACTCACGCTGAGAAAAGGAGAGTGAAGTACAGCTTCCCCAGCTTTTGGGAGCGTGCCCGAGAGGCTTGCCTCAGTTTTTCTACACACAATGCTGACGAAATCAGTATGACTGAATCAAATAGACCTGTGACAATCAAGTTACCATAAATGCCATTTAAAACTTTATTGACTGCCATTAGTTTTGTGTGTCGATCCAGGCCTGCATTTTCCATTTGTTTGCTTTATTGTAATGTTGTGGTTATAAAAATATCTGTTATGCATATTTATGCAGAACAGTAGAGAATTTTTAAAAATAAAAGTATAGTTTATATGTGAATTCTCCAGTGCCATAGTTTACATGTAGATTTCAGGACGAGCATAATCTAGTATGATCTTTTCAATTTTTCCTTTTAAGTTCTGAAATTTCCACTCCTCATTCTACCTCTACCATAATGTCAGTAGGTCTTAGTTGAACTCTAAGATATGAATAAGCTTCTTGTTTCTTTAAGATTTATTTTATTTAACTTTATTTATTTTAATTTGATTAGAGTGGGACAGAGCAAGAGCAGCGAAAATCTCTCCAAAAAAAAAAAAAAAAAGATGCTAGTGTAGGAATTAAGTTATGAAGGCACAGAGATAGGAGTTCCCAGTCCTTGTTTCTGCTCAAAAACAATAATTTAACAGCCATCCATGATGAAAATACCTTTATGAGAATTTCAGAATCCAATGAAAAGATTTTAGCACCATGGGGAACCATAACATCTGAGATAAGTCACATTGAAAAGAGTAAGAAAACTTTTATTTCACCTGCTTCACACCTTCAAGCCAGCACAGTTTAGCAACAAGAGAGATCCCTCTCACCTGTTACTACTCACGCTGAGAAAAGGAGAGTGAAGTACAGCTTCCCCAGCTTTTGGGAGCGTGCCCGAGAGGCTTGCCTCAGTTTTTCTACACACAATGCTGACGAAATCAGTATGACTGAATCAAATAGACCTGTGACAATCAAGTTACCATAAATGCCATTTAAAACTTTATTGACTGCCATTAGTTTTGTGTGTCGATCCAGGCCTGCATTTTCCATTTGTTTGCTTTATTGTAATGTTGTGGTTATAAAAATATCTGTTATGCATATTTATGCAGAACAGTAGAGAATTTTTAAAAATAAAAGTATAGTTTATATGTGAATTCTCCAGTGCCATAGTTTACATGTAGATTTCAGGACGAGCATAATCTAGTATGATCTTTTCAATTTTTCCTTTTAAGTTCTGAAATTTCCACTCCTCATTCTACCTCTACCATAATGTCAGTAGGTCTTAGTTGAACTCTAAGATATGAATAAGCTTCTTGTTTCTTTAAGATTTATTTTATTTAACTTTATTTATTTTAATTTGATTAGAGTGGGACAGAGCAAGAGCAAGAGAGAAAGAGAGAGAAAGCAAGCCTCCAGATCCAGGAATGATTAAATAGGTATTGCTTTGAGAAAAATTAAGAATTACAGTACAGATGGATATTTAATAACATGGAAAAATGTTTAAAACACATTTAACAAAATAGTATAACCGCTGTTGGCCACATGGGAGTCTAGCATCCTTACCCACCATGCCACCTGTTGGCCCCAAGATATGAATAAGCTTCTTAACATATACACTTGTTTTCGTGTGTCAATGTTTAAAAGTAAAACTTCACACTTAAAAAGTCTTTATTTTAAAATACAATTTTGTGTAGTAAAAGTGAATGTTGAAAATTTTACTGACAAAGATGACTTTTAGATTCATTATGTATTATTGCAAGAAATATTTATTCTAAGAATCTTCTACTTACAGACTAAATTTGATTTGTAAGACCTGAAAATTGTTGAATTCAATATAAAAAATCAGAAACGCAGAGATTATTGAACTTCTAAGACAATGAGAGTACTTTATTTAACTCATGTTAGGCATTTTTTAATGCTTTCTCGCAATACACAGGGAAGGCATGCCACATGTGTATAACTAGCATAATAGCCAATACTGGGGTCTTTAGAAAGTTCATGCAGATGTGTACTATGAAAAACTATGCATGAATTTGGAAATTGCTTGCACAAACATAAGCTTATATTCTAGTTCACTTTTTCCTAGAACTTCTTGAAGTTATTCATACACACTTACAGCCTCTCTTAGTATAGCATACTTCTTTTCTCCCAGTGATCCCAGGAGTACCTGTGCTTTTAATTTCTTTTTTCTTCTATCTCTCTTTCCTGCTCAAAATGTAACTTCTTTCATTTCACCAATTACAAAAATCAGCGCAAAAGAATCAGGACACCTGGCTATCACTATATGTATTAAAGACATTATAATAATGAATTTCTCGAACTTAAGGCCAAGTTTGGTTTGTTGGTGAATACTATTAAATATTTCATGAAAGGGCCGGCAGGTGGCATAGTGGTTAAGGGCACAGGACTCCTACATGGTCAACTGCGGTTCGAGTTCCGGATCTGGCTGTTTGCTTTCTCACTTTCTTGCTCTCTCTCACTCTGTCTCTCTCTGGTCAAATTAAAATAAATAAGTAAGTAAATAAAGCTAAGTAAAATATTAAAAAAAACCACTTAGTGAAAAACTTCCAGGAATATGTAAACTCTTTTAGAAAATAGGGAAATAAGGTATGTCTGTTACCCTTTATGAGTCAGTATAACTGGTACTAAGATGAACCAAGAATATCATTTGAAAACATATTAGAGATGAGTGTAGACACAAACTGGTAAAAATATTTACTTTTATTACTAGTGAAACTCTGACCTTTCCTGGGTCTCTTTTTTTTTCTTTTTTATAAAACAAGTTTGTATTACATATATAGTTTTATAATATTGTTAAGTGTGTCTTAGACATTTTTCCATGTCATTAAATATCCATCTCTAGTGTAATTCTTAATTTTTCTGAATTAATACCTATTTAATCAGTCCTGACTCTGACTTTATTTAGGCATTGTCTCTAAGTATTTTGTAGATTCCTTGTACTATATACTAAACATATATATACACACACACACACTTCCTTTAAAGTTGAGCATTGTATTTCTTCTAAAATTATTTTGGCATAATTGATATAAGTTAATCTTCCTGTTTTGTTTATTTATTTGTTTGTTTAGAAAGTTTTTTAGCTATTGGGCATGAGACAGAGAGACAGAGAGAGAGAGAGGGAAAAAAAGTGAGAAATCACCCCAAGGGAGAATGGTCACACCACAATCCCTTCTCCTCCATTCTCCTCTCAGGATTTAGGGTGTAAAATGTTCACATGTGCAACATGTGAATTTCAAGATGTCAGCTCTGGGACTCAAACTGCAGTCAGCCATGTAGGAGTCCAGAAACATAACCACTACACCACCTGCTGCCGCCTGTCTCTTATTTTTAATCGAGTGTTAGCTTTAAAAGAGTCTTGCAAAACGGTTTATAATAAAGAAAAAAAGACATAAATCTTTCAATATTATAATGTCAAAAGTTCTGTAAAGAGGAATAATGAACAAAGTGTTTTATTATTTTAAGAATACTATAAAAAGTATCAATATTTGGAAAGTGCCAGATGCTTACTTGAGGAAAACCCATGTTTTAGTAAATAGTACAAAACTCAAGAAAGCATTTCTCTCTTTCTCTTTCTCCCCCTGACTCTATCTAAGGAAAATAAAAATTGTGTGACTATATAATTCTTTCAAAGTTACAGTGTGTCCAATATTTTAGGAATCTTATATTCTTTTATTGAATTCTACAGGATTATGTGGAGGGTTGAAAAAAGGAGAGGCATCAACTGATATTTGTTAAATGAGATTGTTAAAAGACAGAGAGGTCAAAATAGCATAGAATTTCATACATAAAATAAGGGAGACAGAATTGACTGTCATTGGAAATTTACAATTAATAAATTCCTTAAGAAGAGTAAATCAAATTTGGTTCATATACATTTAGTATGAAGTGACTATAAGACTCCAAATGAAAATATCTAAAAAGTTTAAGTTCGAATATTAAATTGTTGGATCAACAACATAGTTAAGGTATTTGAAGAAAGTTTTTATTATTTACTGAAAGAACTAGGTAAAATGTCATTTAGAAAACTAATTTCGGTTTGTTAGACTTTTGCACTCATATTTTCTAAAAAGAATAATGTGTACAATTCCTAAAAGATATTGTAAGGACAATTTTTATTAAGGTTATATTGATTACCAAACTTTTAAGTAAGACATTCCAAATTTGTTAAGGACTCTACAAAACCAATAACTTATTTATGAGCATATATTTCTCATATACAAATCAGAGAATATATCCAAAATATCTGTTGCTTTTTAATATGTATTTATATTTTCTCCAAAATCTTGGAACTTTGATGTATTTTATGAAATAAGTGATGTTGAGCATCAAGAGTTCAAATTCTGTGTAAAACAAAAATCTTCATAATTAGAGTCATTCATTGCAGATGCCTGATAATCCTCCCATTCTTCATCTTGACATAAACTCTAATCAGGAAAATAAGCACTGGATTTCCTAGTTTAAGTTCTATATTGATCATGAATTCCATGGAGCATTTTCCTGTTTTTTTTTTTTTTATTGTTGACCATATGTGAATATTGTATATCCCTAAAATTTAATAAAACTTAACTTTAAAAAGTACCACAAAAGAGAAACAGCTATAAATGCCAAGGTTTGCACTGACTAATGTAATGGTAGTCTATAATCACAGACTCCAATCTGCCCCCAAACAAATTACACTGTGACAAAAACTGTCTGTAAAAGAAAAGTCCAAATGAGTATAGTATTGGATCAGGTTCAGTAGAGTGATCCAACAGTACAGTCACTAAAGATTAAATGAGATCTGACAACAAGGCAAGATATGACTCCTGGATCCAGAGTGCCGAGGTTTACTGCAAATGCCAAGGCTGGCATCCTGGCCTGGAAAGGAGGGATGTGCAGAAGGAAGCCACACTGGGATTGGAAAGCAGGCTTTTGCCCATAAAGGTTAGTGATGTTGAAACCTCAGTAACCTCAGAGGTTCAAATTGGGTAAGTCAGTATTTCAGAGTGGCAGGGTGGGGTGACTAGCATGGTTCTGCTGAGTAGCGGAGAACTCAGCATACTAAAGTGAGATACTTGGGGTTCTGTTCCCAGTTCTGGTTCTCACTTGCCCCAAAAAAATCAGTGCAGGTCACTTAACTTTTTCTGTCCCAGTTTTCTTCTAAGTATAATCAGATGAATACATTTACCACACACTGAATTTGCTAGGATGTCATCAGTTTGTGTTTTAAAACAGAAGAGAATTAAATAGAACAGAACAGAAATTATAGAGCTTTAAGAGAGATTTTACAGATCCGCTAATGCAATCCTTCCAACACCATGGCTCGGAATAAAGGAACATACCTCAAATCACACATCTAGTTACTGCTTTAAAACCTTTTCGTTTTCAACTTGAAATTAAAGACTAGAACATATTCCTTGGATTTTTTTTTTAATATTTGTTCCCAGACAGATATGTATTGCTTTGTGAAAAGTTAGAGAGTATGTTGTAGATACATATTTAGTGACATGAAAAATGTTAATAATACCTCATTTATATATATATATATATATACACACACACCTCTAAGAGATATATGTTACTTAATGGCAGTGCTTATTTCCATGGTGGAATTATATTTTTTTCCATTTTCTCTTTTGATTTGTCAATCTTTTCAAATATAGTAAACATGTATTTTATTTTGCAGTAAAAAGAATTACATTACAGGTTTTAAAAGGCAAACTATGACAAAATCTTAAAAATTGGAATTTGAGTCTTTTTTTACCACCAATGTTCTGATAAATCTCAAATATATACCACTGTCCTCTCTTTTAAGACCCTAGTCATTTATCCACGGTTAGCTTCACATCTATACTTAAATATTTTACAGGAACCTTGAAGCCAACAGATATTCAAAATTAACTCATTACCTTCTCCACTCTCACAATCCAGGCCTTGATTCAGTGCTGCCCTAGTGAGCCAATGATATCAACTGCTCCCCAGTTATTCAAGTCACCTTGGACTCTTTCCATTCCCTCACCTTCCAAACTCAATCCATTAGATAGGAGAGCTAACATCATCTCCAAAGTGTACCTCAATCCACGTGTGTTTCTCTATGCCCAGTGCTCACACCTTAAACTAGCCCATTGATATTTTTACCTATGCTAGATTCTTACGCACTTCCTTCATCTACTCTTTTTTTCCACTGTGTTACTCACTATTCTGTCAGAATGATAGCTTAAAAGTTATCTGATCATTTCTCTCTCTCATTAAAACATCTTCATATAGACTTCCATGGCCTGTGGAACAAAGACTAAAAGCTTTACACAGTCCTCAAGACCATGCCTGGATTCTTTCCTTCTTAGATTCCCTGTGCCATTTGATGATAGTCACCTCTACAAAACCGTAATAGTGGGAACCAGCAGTTAGCGTAATGGCTATGTCGCTGGATTCCCACGTAGTTGACCGCGGTTCGTGTCCCGGACCCGGTGGCTTAAAACTCACGCCGGGCGCGTGTGCGTGCGTGCCCCAGATCCCGAGAGGAGAATGGAGGAGAAGGGATTGCGGCGTGACCATCCCCTCTGGGGGGTGATTTCTCGCTTTCTGTCTCTATGTCTCTCTCTGTCTGTCTGGCGAGCTCACGCGCCGTACAGTGAAAAAATCTCTCAAAAAAAAAAAAACCGTAATAGTGAAGTAGGACATGAGTTATTATCCTCTTTTATGGCTGAGGAAATGATTCTCTGGACATTTAAATTATTTTCTCATTGTCAAATCCTTAGTGTTCAGCATAGCTAAGGTTCTGACCTAGTTGAGTGCATTTCTATCCTCTTTTTCAGCATATAACTTTCTCTCCATAACTGCAATTCATTTAAAATAATATGTGTTAATAGAGGATGCTATTAAATCAAATGAATTTTTCAAGCTAAGAACCATGTTTCTAGAAATAAAATGAAAATGTAATGGAATAAAATATTACATTATGGATTTTTAAATGCCAAATACAATATGTATTGCACTAATAATAACCAGGATATAATAGCTAAGTGTTTAGACATTAATAAAATACTTCATACTCATTAATTTATGTATTACCCATATGAGTTTAATGAAACCTATTAATGTTATTAAATTAATTGACAAATACCTAACTTCAGGCATGGAGAGGTTAAGTATTTATCTGGCATTACATACTATGTAAAGCAGTCAAGATTTGATTCAGGTTATTTATTCTCTGAATGAATTTTCTTGAACATTCCTTTAGTATATTTTAGTTATTTATAATTTTAATTTTTATATTATACAGGAATGTTTATGGGGAAAGAGGAACTAATAATCATAACTAATGTGTATGCTTCCAAAATGGGATTCTAAAATGTATACTTAAAAAAGAATATCATGTCTTATATTCACAGTTGTCATATTATTCTTACTATATAAGGAGGTTTTCTTGTATTTTTCCTTTATCTAAAGGTGCTAGCTAGTAAATGATAGTTTTCCTTTCTTACACATTATGCTACAATTTTATTTTCTTAGTATTTTCCAATTTGGAATTTAAAAGGCAATGAGCTTAGAGTTGAGGATTTAATATATAACTCTATTTTATATATAGTTCAATAATTCTGGTGTTTGATTCTTTCCTCTCTAAGACTTTTCCTTCCTAATAGTAGCCAGACACTAATAGAGTCTTAGGAGCTCCGTGGAGGCTGAGAACACGCATTATGAATCTGGAATGAGATAGTTGGCAGCTTGGATGTTATTGAAAGAGCCCTGGGTATGGAATAAAGATACTTATGTTCTATTCTCAGTGATTAAAACCTTCAGAAAAAATATCTCCTTGATTATAAATTGTGGGGTTTGTACTATCTGACTCCAAAGGTTTTTCCTTCCTGTTTTAGATTGTATGATTCTTAAATTTTATGATTCTAGGTCAAGTGGGAAAAATTCTGCAAAGTTAAATTTTCAAGATCTTGCTCCCATCATTATTTGACAGGGAATAAAAGATAATCAATAGGTCTAAAATTCCATTCTAAAAAAGCCAGAATGAATAAAGCTTTGATACTGGTGATTTCCTATGTGTGGCTGTAGCTTGTATTTCAGTACATCAGCAGTTTACCCTGCATTATGGACGCACATGGATGTGGTGAAAGTCTCTAGCGTCAATATGGATAGACAATCAAATTATGAAATATGTAAAGGAAAGCTTTTTTTTTTTCCTTTTTAGAACTATGAAGAACCAGAAATGGTGCTCTGAATTCTTGAAACAGGCTCTAGAGTAGAAAATGGTTTTGGTCAAATCCTGCAGACAAATCTTACTTTCCCTCAGGGATACCCTATGACAACCTTGTTCTGATAATGACTTCGGTCCAGAGATCAGTATCTGTGAACCCAAGAAAGCCAAGAAAGGGTTCTTTACTCAAAGCTGCAAGAAGAAGGAAAATTAAAAAACCCAACGCTAAGTATGACCCTCCAGCTGGCACACGTGCTTGGGCCACAATTGGCTTTGGCAAGTCCTCACCCTCTAGGCCTCCAATGGCTCTGAGGCTCTTACCGCAAGAAAATCATGGGTTTTAAAATACAAGAATTAAAGAACACACTGATGTAATTTGGGTGCAGGAGCGTTTAGAGAAATGTGTGTTTGTCTTTGAAGGTTGGCTAACCTTGGGAAAGCTTCAGCTTTCTAATGGGACTGTTTGTCTGTGAGTTGGTCTGAGAGGTTTGCGATATTAACCATCCCTTAAAGCGCAGCCTTGAGCTCTTGCTCTCCCTGCTGCCCTGTACCCAAGAAGACCAATGTGTGCCCAAACCTCTTTTAAAACTAGAAGCATCTTTGTGTATATAAACGAGTCGCCTAGAGACTTAATCCAAAAGTAAAACTGATCTTAAATTTACTGGAAGAATGTTTCAAGTGACTTTATCATTTCTGCTTGAATGACTTTTAAAAGAAGGGAATTCTTTTTTTATATATAAATAAGTATTTATCTATTTAATTTTATTCATTATTATTCTTTTCTTCTAATTTAACCAGAGGGAGAGAAAGGGAAAATGAGAAAACAAGCCATGAGGTCCATACTCAAACCATGGTCGGCCATGTGAGAGCCCAGCACCTCAACCACCACGCCACCTGCCAGTCCCTAAAAGAGGGAGTTCTTAAAATGCCCTTCCAGATGACAGTCCAAATTTGTTCCTAATTCTAAACATTCATTTTTGCTCTTTCTCTAAGGGCCACAAAGAGTAATCTGTCCTATACCTAGTATACCAATTATTTCACCTACCATCATGGTTTCAGAAACTTTACCATCTTAAATGCTCTTTCCTGTATATGCCCAGCATACTTAGTTTTCTAAAGTACTTGCTTTAATTTTTAAAAAATTTTGTCTAGATTATATTGCAATACTTCTATAAAATAAAGCAGAATCTTGATGCCCTACAATGTAGTTTCATTCATATTATTCTGGCCCCTTTCTGGGTTGTAGAGCTCATTTCCAGACAAAAAGAATCACATCTTAATCACCAAATATCATTCATCACAGTCTTCTCTCTATTTGCTGTCATATGTAATCACACAAATTCGTTCATAAAAATTCAAAAACTTGGCTATGTCGCTGGACTCCCACATAGTCGACTGCGGTTCGCATCCCGGACCCGGTGGCTTAAAACTCACGCCAGGCACGTATGCGTGCGTGCCCAGGATCCCGAGAGGAGAATGGAGGAGAAGGGATTGTGGCGTGACCATCCCCCCTGGGGGGTGATTTCTCGCTTTCTGTCTTTATATCTCTCTCTGTCTGTCTGGAGAGCGCACATGCCCTATAGTGAAAACCTCTCAAAAAAAAAAAAATTCAAAAACTGTTTTTACTGTTCCTCATTGTGTTATGGAACATGATTAAGAGGTAAACTACAATAAATATTCCATTTAAAATATGTATCTTAGTACTTTAACTGAGGAGACTCAGAATGTATGATTAGACGGAAATTTAGCTATCAAGAGATCTCCCCCATCCCCATTTGCACATGAGGAATGAGAAACTCAGAGGAGTAGGTGGCTGGCGAAGCTATTTACCTATAACCTCCACTATTATTAGAGTCATCTTTATGATGCCAAGATCCTTTCCTCCAGTCCAAACTTCCTCATGAACCCTTTATTGCCAGACTGCCAAAAATTGCAATTAGACTCCAATTTCACTTTAGCTTGTTAAGTGACTTGCCTTATATTCTGTGTAGACTGAAACATAGCAAGTCATGTAACATTTTCTGCTGTTATTAATAATTGTGATAATGTCATGTAAGTGAAAGGTTACAAGAAATTACATAGGAAATATTTGTTTATGTGTAAAATCTTACTATGAGTAATAGAATATATAGAGATAACA
>NW_006160028.1:812090-884622 GCF_000334495.1 Tupaia belangeri chinensis | reverse complement strand
GGGAAATGGCTATTTATTTCTGTATCAGGAGAACCTGTTCTTGAAACGGTGCTTAGTTGACCAATTACAACACTGAATTATTTTTAATTATGTTAATTACCGACTTTAGTACTAGCTTACTAGATTAATTATAGTTCTTTAGGTAATTTTCCAGCTAATGATGCTGCATAACTAACAACTGAAAAATTCAGTGGCTTATACAATATATACAGTGAAATATTTTTCACCCTCATAAAGAAAAAAGTGTGCAATTTGCAGTAATGTAGATGGCCTCGAGAATATTATGCTAAGTGAAATAAGACACGCCCAGAAAGAACGTTCTACCCGTCTACACAGCGTAGAGAGGGAGTGATCAGTACTCGGTGGTAGTGGAATATGGGGAGATGTTGGTCAAAGAATACAAAGTTTTAGTTATAAGATGAATGAGTTTGGGAGACATAATGTATAGCTTAGGGACTATAGTTAATGCTAATATGCTGCATAATTAAAATGCGGTAAGAAAGTACATCCTTAAGTATTCTCACCAATACATACAAAAGAAAAGTGTGTGGAGGTCTGCATGCGCTAATTGACTTGACTGTGCTAATTATTGTGCAATGTATTTGTAGAGGAAAACGCCATGTGGTACACCTTGAATAGATATGAATTTTATTTGCTACATACCTCAATAAGCTGGGGGAATGAAAGAGCAACTTCAAATTATAATCATTTATTTCCCTCAGAGATTAGAGGATAGCTTATCCCTTAACATGGCAAGGGATCCTTCTTCAGCTGTCTTTAGCTCAGCTAGAACATTCAAGATTGCTTCACTCATACACCTGGTTCCACAGCTGAAATGGCTTAGTTGGCTGGGAATGACTGTTATGTCTGGGTCTCTCTCTTCTTGAAGGATCAGCTGGGCTCCTATGTTTATCTGGGCTTCAATTCTTCTCTGAGTTCCTTCTCTCTCAATTCACATTTGTGACCTATGTCTGATTTCCCACTTAGCTAAAGAAGATTCAACAACTCTTGGGGGTTGGACTTAAAAGTCTTACAGGTTGAGGACCAGCAGTTAGCATAATGGCTATGTCTCTGGACTCCCATGTAGTCGACCGCGATTCGAGTCCCGGACCCGGTGCTTAAACTCATACCAGGCACATGTGCGTGCATGTCCAAGATCCCGAGAGAAGGGATTGAGGTGTGGCCATCCCCCCCCCCGGAGGGGGGTCTCGCTTCCTGTCTCTCTGTCTTTCTGGCAAGTGCACGTGCCCAATAGTAAAAACCTCTCCAAAAAAAGAAAAAGAAAAGTCTTACAGGGTCAGTTACACCATAGTCTATTGGTCAATACAAGAGGAAGTCCAACCCATATTCAAAATGTGGGAAACAGTTCAAGCACCTTGAAAACCTCTCATATAAACACACACACACACACACACACACACATACCAGAAGAAAATAACAGATTAAAATAAAGGACTAGGGACTAAGTACATCGTTTCTTTCTTTTCTTCGTTAAAGACCAGTTTCACATCAAATTGTATAATAGTTTATTTGCGTTACTTAAAGTTATATTTTGCCTCTTTGATGGAAGAATGTAAAATGACAAGTCACCACTATGAATTCAATGACCCCTTTTAATAAGTTTGCTTTTGTTCATTTTCATAGGGTTTCAGTACATTTATAACTATGGAATATTTATATGTCATCACATTATTTATCATTCTAGTGGCAATTCTTCAATTTTATAAATTCTAGCAACAATTATTATAAAAGTGCAAGTCATCAAGGTTGAGATCTGCTAATCCAGAGGAATAAAATAACTCATATTGACTGCTGATTTGCTATAAAAAAAGTGGTGGATGCCTCCATTTCATTGCCTCAGATCAGCACTTGATTACCGCCAATATCTTCCATTAAATGTAACTTACAGGCTTGATTTGAACCCTTACTATGTGCTTGAGAGTTTATGATGATCTTGGTGCACCTACAAAGTATTAAAGATATTTCCATATTAAACTTAATTTTTCTCATTTTATAATAATGCAGATTATTAATCAAATCCTAAAGATTTGATGTAAATTAGTCTATCTCCCTATTCCCACAGGTTTTAGAATTTTAAAGAATCAATACATTTCATAAACATTTTACTACATAATTAAGTCCTATTCTACCTCTTGGTCTTCTGCAGTTGCTTCTTAATACATCATATAACTCTATCATCATTTATGTCATTAGGATTAAATATTAGGTTGTTTTCAATTATTTGCTATTTGAAATATTACTTTAGGTAATATGCTTATTCATAGCATTTTATGAATTTCCATCTCACTTCCTTTTTAGACATTCCTAGGTCAAAGTAAAAACTATTTGAGAAATTTCTGATGTGTATAGCCAAAATGCTCTACACAAAATGTAAAGACAATTATGGGACTAGCAGTTGGCATAAGGGCTATGTTGCTGAACTTCCATGTAGTCAACTGTGGTTTGAGTCCTGGACTCAGTGGCTTAAACTCACACTGGTCACATGTGTGTGCATGCCCAAGATCCTGAGAGGAGAATGGAGGAGAAGGGATTGCAGTGTGGCTGTCCCCCTGGGGGGTGATATCTCACTTTCTCTCACTCTCTGTCTCTGTCTTTCTGGCACACGCACATGCTCTATAGCAAAAACGTCTCCAAAAAAAATGTAAAGACACATTATTTACATGGTATTCCCCTATCATAAAACTTTGTCAACAATGAATATTGTCATTGTTAGTCGTTCCTAATCTGTTAAATAAAAAATAATTTCTTATTCTTTTTAAACGTATTTCTTTGGCTCCTAATGACATTTATTTTCTTGGGATTCCAAAACACATAATAGCATATTTTCTAAAAGTGGCAATTTAGTTGCCTCCTGTATATATGTGCATTGTACACACACACACACACACACACACACACACACAAATTTGTAAATATATACCGAAACCTATTTACACATAAAACCAAAATTTTAGTAGTGGCTCCCTGTTCATGAATATGTGTGATTATTATTTTGCTTTTCTATGTATTTCCAAAGTTTCTCTGTTTGAAAGATAAATGTGTAAAATCATACAGGAGAATATTTCTATCTTAAGAATTAATTATTTAAATCATATTACAATGAAATTCATTTATAATTTCATCAAAAAATATCAGTAGAGCAGTATTTGAGTGGGTTTCACCTTTGTTAATTATCTGTTGAATTTGAGGAACATGGTAGAAGTGAACGTTGTCAGATAAGCCATAGAAGTTTATGACAACCACGACATGCTTCCTCCCCACTGTAGACAGACATTCCCAGGACAGAGTGCAACAGTACAGATCCAATGGTCATTTCCAAATCAATATGGCTGGGTAAAAATCACTTTTGGGTTTTTTGTTGAAAAATGATGTCTTTGATAACATCCTTGATTTGATTATCACATACCCCATGTATGCTTTGAAAAATCATATCGTAGGCCATAAAGATGTATTACAATTATATGTAAATAAGAAATTATAAAATAAATAAAATAAAAATATCAGCTTTAAAGGCAGTTGCATTAGAATGTGCTTCTTGATTTAGGGTGAAAAAGTCATAATTTTGTTTTTCTGAGACTTGAAAAAAGGCTTACCCTCTCCAGAATTCTCTCTCCAAATCTATAAAAGGAAATTAATCAACATGTCAATCTCTATGAACCCTAGTAGTTGGCGCATTCCTGAATTTCATTATTAGATTTTATTCAGTCTTAACCTAAAATGAACCTGAACATCTGGATTATCTGTGGAGCCAAATGAGCTTTGGAGCCAGGAACCAGAAATTGGATTTAAAGAGGTCCCAATTGCTCTTTCCTGAATCTGTTCTCTTGAGCTTATGCAGAATGAAATTGTATTCTGCAGCTGTCAAGCTCAAATTAACTTCTTTTGAAATGATCTCCTTACATTCTGCTAATAGATTCCTTTCTCTCTCTCTTTTTTTTTACAATATTCTATTAAAAATAACATTTCAGCAATACTTCTCTAGTTGCAAAAACTGCTCTAAGCACTATGTAAAATAAATGTGTACCTATATAATTCCTATATAAATTCACTTTGTAATGGAACTACATTGAAATTTCAGAGATTAAATATTAGTGATAATTGTCAAAGAGAATATTCCTGAGTATTGTAATATTTATAAATACTTCTCTATGAAATAGTGACATCTGTTAAAACGAACAGAAAAATATTAAATATCTCCCTTAGAGTGAAACATAGAGGAAAGATTCCTCATTTAATTTGCTAAATTAAAAATAGTTTCTTGTTCTTTTTAAATGTACATTTAACCAACTGTAAATCTGAATGTTAATATTTCTGATCTCTTTAAGGTAGAGGTGCTTGGAGCATCTATTATACCCCAGCCTGATCTTTCTGGTGGTACTGAAATAAAAACCTTCAGTCATGGGTCTGTCTTTCAGTACAGAGGTTAAGTGCTATGCATGGAAAGTGGGGTTCCACATGGCTGACTGGTTTAGATCCCCACCTAGTGGTTCAGAAAACATGCCAGGCACACATGCATGCATGCCCCAAATCCTAACTGGATGGAGAAATGGAAGAAAAAGTATTGTGGCATGACCACGCCTCACTGAGTGTGCTTTTCTGTCTCTCTCTCTCTGTGTCTCTTTGTCTCTCTGGTGAGAGCATGTGCCCTCTAGCAATTAGAGACAAAAATCAAACCTTCAGTTAGAGTTCAAGTAATATTTACAGTATTCTTGTAATTCATCATTTTTGTTATTCTGCTTCAATTTTGAGTGAGTTACAAACTTTTATTATTTTTTTCACACCTATGATTTTATATTAGATCATCAGAACTCTTTATATATAACCATTGTATTCAATTATGACTACTATAACTAATCTTGGAAGCAAAGAGAACCTAAAGGTAGGTCTCATTTAAAGGACATACCTTACTTTAAGTATTAAAACAATTATTTAATGTCAAGAGTCCTCAGGTTTTCAAGTTTTGTATTTTAAATCCAATGAAACTGATTTCATTACTAAGAAGACCATAATGTGGATTCATTAGTGACATCTTCCCCCAAATGTGGTCCTCTTTGTGGGTATGTACATCAGCTGGGTATCCACATCTATGAACACATAGGTGGAATCAGTGGCCAAGAGTAGGTCTTTGTTCATGCCCCTTTCTAGGAACCTAGCTTTCTAGGTAAATGCAGGAGGAAATTCCCCTGCACGGTATGTGAACCTCCATTAGACCTCTTGACCCAGGTCCTGGAAATGCTAGGGCAAGGCTCGTTCTAGTCTACAGTTATCACTTTGAAAAAAAATCAGAGATTTTTACAAGCCATACAACTTTTTAAATATTCAACCTCCATTCCTTTATTAGTGCTTGCTTAGATTTTTGGAATTTTTTTTTTGTTTGTTTTTTGTTTTTTGGAGAGGTTTTTGCTATAGGGCGCGTGCTCTTGCCAGACAGACAGAGACATAGAGACAGAAAGCGAGAAATTACCCCCCAAGGGGGATGGCCACACTGCAATCCCCTCTCCTCCATTCTCCTCTCGGGATCTTGGGCATGCACGCACACGTGCCCGGCATGAGTTTTAAGCCACCGGGTCCGGGACGCGAACCGTTGTCGACTACGTGGGAGTCCAGCGACATAGCCATTACGTTAGCTGCTGGTCCCAGATTTCTGGAAGTTTTTGAAATGTAAAGTATTGTCTAGTGTTGATAGTTTTCTTTGTCTTTGTTTTCTTTAAGTAAGTATATGTTTTCACGCTATTCTATTTTTCAGAAGTTTCTTTGCCTGTAATTTCTATGACTCGATGCATCCTCTAACTCATTCTCCACCAGTACTGGCCATTTCCTCACTGCACCCACCCCTCAACTTTCACCGTCCCAATTTAGTCATAAGATTTCCTATCCTTGTCATCTGTTAGAATCCCTCAGAATTCAGTTTCTTTTTATATGTTAAAGGACAATGTTTAAAGTTTCCTTCCTTAATAACTTTGTTTTCCAATTCATCATTTTCTTTTCTTTCCTTCATCTCCAGTTTCAGTGTGCATATATTCACATGCTTATTTATGTATATATTCATATTTTCATGTGTCTGTAACCTATCTCTGTATTCATTCTTCCTCTTTGGTTGCGAGTTTCTCTCAGGACAGTAACTATATCAGATCTCTCTGTTTTATCCCACACCTAATACAGTGATTACCACATAAAACATACTGAATAAGTAAGTTATGTTATTTATATCAATCTATCAAAATAGGGTTATACATTATCTGAGTATAATTTAAATAGAGAAGGATGCCTGAATATTTAAGATTTTAAACTGTATTTTAATGATAAAAAGTAGGACATAGAAAGGTCTCTAAGAAGTAACAGCATTTCTTCTATAGCTTTTATAAATCTTCATGTCAAACTAAAGACTCCAGCAAAAAAGTTGATGAGGAAACTGTATCCCAAGACCCTAAAGAGGCCTTAGAATGGAGACACCATCTTGGACTTGCTTGTCATTGTTTTTCAAGAACTGGTGTCTTCATTTTTAAATGTATTATTTCAAGATCTGAAGGTTTCTTGCCAGCGCTAAATTATCTTTTTTTATACTTATATTTGGCTTCTCATTGGAACCATTTATTTATTCAGTTTCCATAAAACCCCTAATAACTATTTAAATTTTTTTTTTCTGTTCTTGGCTCTTCTCAAAATCATAAATATGGGTTTGAAAACTGAACTTGATTTCTGTGCAAATAATTCCCCTCCCTGTGCCCATCCCCACTAATTGCTAAGGCGCTGCAATGGGGTCCATCAGTCTTATTTATGATAGGGTCATATCTGACTCCCCTTAGCAAATGGGAGGGAGGCCGCTGAAAATCGGGTTACACTGAACCATTGTAACTACCTTCTCTCCAGATTAAACTAAAGCGAATTACTGAAAGCAATAGCAAAGGGCACTTTTGCTTTTAAAACTAATGAACCAAATGCAGTTTTCAAATGGTTCTATTATGCTTGCCAGTTTATAATCTCAAATAGTTCAGTATCCTTTAGTTGATGTGAAAGCAATTCACGATCAAACCGAATTTTGCATTCGCCAATTATACCACAATGCTTGGGTTATTTAGCTTATTAAACGTTATGTGGTCATTTTGCTACAGATATATTCCTTTAATATGATACGTTTTGACATTTATGTTTATATCCACAGTGTACTTGAGATTTTTGCTGTTTTCAAAATTTGACCTAAAAAAGATACAGTTTCTATTCTTCTGGACAATGAACATTTTCTATTGTGTGGCCACAATTTAATTTCAAGGTACTTTAATGTAATACTTTGACAACAATTTTAGGGAAATGTTTGAAATTCTCTGTATATCAGAACAAAAAATGCTCCTTGGGGGAAGAAAGAGCTATATATACTTATATTCTCAATGTGTTTATGGTAATCAGTCAAAATCTAAACATGAAATTTTAATTTCATTCTTTTACAAATTTCATGTGCAAAATAGGACCAGTGATATACACTTTAAAGCATTACTGTTATTATTAAGAAAAGTATTTAAAATAACCAGTATAAATAATTACAGGAATAATAATAGCTGACATTTACTGTGTGTTTACCATGTAACATACCTAGCACTAAATGATATATAAAAACTATCTTATTTAATCACCAGAACTATTCTACAAAATAATTGTCATTTTTCACATTTTTATTTTTTAAAATATATTATTTTTTCACAGATTAAAAAAATGTATGTGTGCTTATCAGAGAGAAAGACAGAAATATTGAGAGAGAAAGGAAAAAAGGAGAAATCATTTCTCAGGGACACGTGGTCATATCTCAGCATACTTTCTTCCATCTCTCCATCCTGTTGGGACTTTGGGCACATAGACTAGGGCCCAGGGTATTTTTCAAGCCACTGGAACCAGGATTCAAACTGTGGTTGGCCATGTGGAATCCAGTTCCCTGAACTACCAGGCTATAGAGCTGCCCAAAACATTTTCCACATTCTCTACATGATGAAATTAAGGGTTGGAGAGAGACAAATAATCAGTATCATAATGTTGTTCAATACTAAGTACATTTGTCTACTGATTATTTATTCCCAAAGGCTGGCAAACATTTTGCTAAAATTAGGGGTAGAAAAGTATTAATATAATCACATATTCAAATATATATAATTATACATTAAATCAAAGTCCTTATTAAGCTAAACCTGAACATGCTTGCATTTGTGATAATTCCAAAACCTGAAAAAGCGCTTATTATTTGTGTTAGCACAGGGTAATTGTCTAGATAAATTATTTAGATATATCATTTCTTAATCACTTGTGTAAAGGACTCTATGTACTATGTTAGATAGTGCCAAGGAAACTCCAAGATTCATTTTTTGAACTCCAATATGTGGGAAAATAAGCTTAATTTTAAATTTCCTATTTTATAACTGTTCTACAAATATTTTTGTTTGTTGTTTTCTTTTAACAACTCTCACAGAGGCCAGCTGTGTGATGTGGTTGTTAAGGCAGCTGGATCCCACATGGCTACCTATGCAGTTCAAGTCTCAGACCCGGCAGCTTGAAAAACACACCAGGTTCTCATGCATGTGTGCTCAAAATCCTGAGAGGAGAATGGAGGAGAAGGGATTGTGGCATGACCATCCCCTCTAGAGGGTGCTTTCTCACTTTTCCTTTCCCTCTCTGTCTTTGGTGAGTGTATGTGCTCTATAGCAAAAAGAAAAGAAAAAAAAAAAAAACTCATGAAAAATTTTAAATCCTTTTCTTACTTCTGCTATAAAGTTCTCATTCTACAGTCTTAGCATAATTCCCTCTGAGACTCTAAATATGCATACATACATATACACACATAAATCTACTCAGTAGCATCCATACTATAATCGTGACCTACTCAACTTAAATCTCTGAAATCAATTACCCAGAACACGTCTGGATTCAATGATAATGAACAAATTTGAGGTACCATAAACAATTTATGACCCAGAGTGACTTTACAAAACTTGAGAGGTTAAAACTGGCATTTGATCCTTTTTATTTTGAGAAACTAAGAGGTTATTTAAAGTTAGAATTATGAGAGGTAATTTTTTTATATACTACTGTGACTTTAGCGTATTGTTTAGAAATAGAACTAACCTCTTTATCCTGACAAATCACACACAACACACACAATCCCCAAGGTAAAAGGCAATGTGTACCAGATTAAAAGCTTTCCATTCAGAAAGTCCATTTCTGAATGTTGCTCAAGAAACTGGAAGTCTTTTATTGAGCACTCATAATGGGCCAGGCTATATTCTAGGCACTTTGATTTAAGGAACAAACATAAAAGATATAGACTCTTAAATTTATGGTGTGTATATTCTATTGAAGAAAATCAATATTAGCAAGGTCAGTGTAACAAATAAATCAGACCGTGTGTTCGAATCACTGGGGCATTGGGTTCAGTTTTAGTTGATATTGCCAAAGAGTTACTAAAATAGCTGTAACTCCCATCAATAACCTATGGGGATTCCATTTGTCTCACATGCTTGCCAAGAGTTACTATTATCTGGGTTTTTTTGTTTGTTTTTAATTTTCAGCTATTTTACTCATCGAGGAATGTTATTGTACTATGATTTTGAGTTCTGGTCATCTGTTTGTTATTGAAGCTGAAGGTAACACAAACGGAGGTTATAAGGTTTATTTACTATTTGGACATTCCCCTCTGAAGTGCCTGTCCAGTAATTCTATTTTTTTCCCTGCATTGTAGCATCTCATCATGTATTCCAAATACAAACTTTGTGAAATGAGTCACAAATAATTCATCCAACTCTGTGACTTTCCTTTTTACTACACTAGCATCTTTTCATAAGCAGAAGTCCTAACTTTTTTTCTTTTCTTTTTGCCAGAAAAGCACCTGCCTTCACAAGAGAGAAGAGAGAGAGATGGAGAGAAGGAGATGGAGGAAGTACTCTTCCATAGGGCACAGTCACATCGTAATCTCTGTTCCTTCATTTCTCCAACCCCTCAGGATTTGCGGCACATAGGCACACACACCTGACATGGTTTTCAAGCTACCAAATGAGGATTGGGACAGCAAAATCTGACTGCCTTAACCATCATGCCACAGAGCCAGCCTGTGGTCTGGTGCTCAGGGCAGGTTCCCACAACACTGTCCACCTGGTTCGTGTCCTGAACTTTGTGGCTTGAAGAACATACTGTGCACATGTGTGTGTATGCCCCAAATCCCAAAAGGAGGGAGAAACGGAGAAGGGATTGCAGTGTGACCATGCCCCATAGGGGTTACTTTCTCAGTTTCCTTCTCTCTCTGGCAAGCACATGTATCCTCTGGCAAATTAAAGAATTAAATTAGAGAGAAATGCCAGTATATCTGAATGTTGTTAAGAGAAATCCAGCAGAGAGAAAAGAACTGATGATAGGGAAAAGAGAAGACAGAATGAACTGGCATAGACTATGGTGGATGTAAACTAAAGAACAAATGGAGGTGGGAAACTTAATCAAGCTTAATCAAGAGAATAGACTATTGTTAATAATACCATATTAATGTTGGTAATTGGTATCGTATATTACTTACCACTAACTGGGCATGTACTATTTGAACTCCTTCATGCTTACACACACATATGTATGTGTGTGTGTGTGTGTGTGTGTGTGTGTGTGTGTATCAACTCATATCTATGTAGGCATATATTTTTATGTAAATGTATGTGCTCAGATTTGTATTTAAATAAATTAACTTATTCCATTTCATAATAACACTATTTGCATGTATATGTATTTATATGTATCTAAAAAATATTGTTAGGCTGTGTGTGAGAGAGAGAGAAAAATTTGCTTATATATCCTATAATATATTCTATTTTGTAAGAGAGATTTTTGCTATAGTGCATATGTTCTCACTGGTGAGACAGAAGGAGAATGAGACAAAGAGACAGAAAGTAAGAAATCACCCTCCAGGGGGGATGGCCACGCCACAATCCCTTCTCCCTCATCCTCCCTTTAGGATTTTGGTCACACATGCACATGTGCCCAGCATGAGTTTTAAGTCACTGGGTATGAGACTCAAACCCCGGTCAACCGCATGGGATTCTAGCAATGTAACCATTATGTAATCTGCTGCTCCCAATATTCTCTCTACATTTTTTAAATGAAGCTGATATTATCATTATGCAAAAAGTATCAGAGACGTGGAGTACTTAAAATAACTTGGTCAAAAGTGGTGAAGCTGGCATTTATAACCAGGCAAACATACTCCAAAATCTGTAGGCTTAAATTCATGTGAACTCTTCCATATAGGCTTTTTATTGGTCTTTGGGTCAGATTAGTGAATAGCTAATTATGCACTAATTAAGCATTTGTACTTAACAAGGATTAAAGCCAACATCAATTTATGTAATTTTTTCCATTAAAATAAAATTAAAGAAATTATCACATTTCTTGTGTGGTTTAAGTTTAGTTGATAAAGTTAATAAGAGAAACAAATTTAATAGATCACTTTGAATTTTCTGTATGACATATGAAAGGAAATAGACTATTCTTCCTTCTCTACCTGAAGTCTGTCACTTAGAATAATATGTGCCAATAACAGATTCAGTTCTAAAAATTCCATTTTTGGTTTTATCTCGCACGCTTTTAGATGTGACTTTAAAACTCTGTGGGATAAATCTGAAGCCTACAATGGTTTCTTTAAACTCATTCAGACTTGCTCTTGTGCTACTTGTTTTATCTAATATCAAGCTTGGATGGAACATGGGCATGGCTTTTTAAATACACATTTTGGTCAAACTGCAGGCTCTAACGTCAGCATATTATTTGTGTGGTTTTGCAATAGCAAAGTCCGAATAAGCTCCTGAGCCCTCTAACCTCTGGAAAGCAACTGCAGCATGATGCACATCAAATATTACAAGTTAGAGTTCTCTGTTGCCCATTAAAGTGTTGGCACGTATCAGATGGTGAAATGCAGACCAGTGCAATCAAAACGAAACACGAACTTGTGTTTAATGTCACCTACGTTTGTATCACTTCCCCTAGACTCCCCCACAATTTCTCTGAGCCTTTTCATTTGTGTGACTTTTAAAAATATATACATTGGTCGTTGTATTTCATGATTTAAAAATACTGCTGTAAATAGAGAGTTACTAAATATATCACACACATGTCACCAATTTTCAAAGCAGAAAGACAACATTCCAAGTAAGAGAAAAGCCTAAAGATAAGAATGAGCATGTCAAGGCATATTTACGAGGCAATAAGCTTCGCTGGTGTAACGAGTGGTTGTTAAAAATGGAGGAAAAAAGCAGAAGTGCAGAGGAGTTTGTCTAGTGTCAGGTTATAAAGTCCTGGAAATTCATTGGAGGTGTTTACTTCACTAATAATTAATTTTAACAATTCATGGAGCTCTTCGTATAGCAGGAACACTGATATGTACTAATAATAAAGATTTGAACGAGGCATGATACCTGTTTAAAATTTATTGGAAAAAGAAGCATGGGAACACCAACATAGTATATGATAAGAGCTGTGGAAGAGCTTCAAGTGCAACGCAGATGGCCCAGCCCTGGGGGCATAGGTGGTCACAGGTGGTCTGTAATGCTGCATCCACTTGGAGGACCAGGATTTGGCGTGGGTCTACCTGAAACATGACCAGAGTGTGTCTGCATGTCTGTGATTCTGGCTGGATTAAAAGCTGGGGACTGATCATAACAGGACAATGTTGAGAGAGAGAGACACACACACACACAAATAAACTTTAAAAGAATTGCAATGAAAACTTGAAGAAAAGATTTAATCATTCTTTCTAGAAAAAAAAAAGAAGAGGAAGTCTTCATGAGAGAGCTGTCGGTCTAAGTGTGGAAGACTAAACACTATTTTACTGTCCATTTCTTGCAAAAGAATCAATAACTACAAAATTTCAGAGGCAGATATTTTACTTCATATGCACTCCGCCAGATGCTTGAAGTTGCTCCCCTCTCTCTAAGGATCACAATGATAAGTAAAATACACCTTAAAAAAATAAAACTAAAAACATAACCATGCTTTTATTTGAACAAAACCAAAATTTCCAGGGACAGCTGCAGACTACAGCCAATGCCTTATGAGCTGTTACCATAAGCAGACTGTGGCAATCGATTTCAGATATGACAGGGTGTGTACATTTGACAGGAGACATAACCACGTTTATGTGATTAAATCGTAAGTCAGGATGGGCAAACACCTGTGGTGCAACTTGTGATAGAAGTGTGAAAAGCTCTGACTATCATTATGTTTACTTCTTTGGGGAAAGCGTGCATCCATGATGTTGTGAAAAAGAAAACAGAGTGATACATTCTGGTCCTGAGCCAGACCACAGGGATGCAGTGAGTGAGTGAGCCTTTCCATAGTTTCATCACAAGAGAGGAGCATGCAATACCATGAGATCTGATCATGGATTCAGAAACGGGAAGATAAATGCTTTTCTGTGAAATAGCTACACTGGATCCAGCAATTATACTGGTGAGGAGAAAAACAACAAATAATAAACAAAAGCCGTTTACTCAAGAGGAGAATGAGAAAAGGTTTAAAGCACAGAAGGATGATCAAAAACCCTGAGAAATGCAAGACTGCATAGCCAAACTTTGTTTTGTTTTGGTTAGTTTTTTGTTTGTTTTTGCTATAGGGCATGTACACCGGCCAGAGAGACAAAGAGAGACAGAGAGACAGAAAGTGATAAATCACACACATCCTAGGGGAGATGATCACAATGCAGTCTCTTCTCCTCCTAGTTATTTAAGGGATAGCAGCAGTATTATCATAATTATATATATGAATATATAAATATATAAATATATAAATATATATATATATTTTTTTGAAAGGTTTTTGCTATAGGGCGTGTGCTGTCCCCAGAAAGACAGGGAGAGACAGAGGGACAAAAAGCTAGAAATCACCCCCCAGGTGGGATGGCCACGCTGCAATCTTTTCTCCACCATTCTTCTTCTGGAATCTTGGGTACGCACATGCACCCGGAGTGAGTTTAAGCCACCAGGTCTGGGACTCGAACATGGTCGACTACATGGGAGTCCAGCGACACAGCCATTACGCCAACTGCTGGTCCCTATTTTAATATTTTTAACTGAGGCTAACTTTCATGTATTAATGCTGACAGATTTAAAATACAGTTACTTAAAATTTGCATTTACCAAAACAGATATGAGAATACAGAAATTTTCATCACCACAGAGAATTACATTACATACCTTTTCAGTCAATAAAGCCCCTGTCCAGCAGATGGTGTAGCAATTATGTTGCTGGGCTCACACATGGCCGACTCTGGTTCAAATCCCAGATCCAGTGGCTTGAAAATCATGACGGGTGCACATGCATGCATGCCCAAGATCCTGGGAGGAGAAGTGGTTGGATTGCAGTGTGGCCATCTCCCCAGGGGTTGATTTCTCACCCTTCCTCTGATTGTCTCTGTCTTTCACTCTCTCTGGTGAAGTGCTTGCCCCCTAAGGCAAAAACCTCTCAAAAGTAATTATGATAATACTGCTGCTATCCCTTAAATAACTATTATTCTCATTTCTAGCATTATAAATTAGTTTTGTTGTTAAACTTTATATGCAGGCAATCATTCAGTGTGTCTTATGTTGTGTTTAAATTCCTTCACTCATTGTAATAGGCAGAACAGTGGATTCTGAAAGATGCCTCAGCTTAAGTCATAGGCAAATTTCTTACCATGTTTTCCAGCTGAATTTGAGGTAGTTGAAACAGTTTGGAAGAACCCTATTGGAACATTTCCCTTCATAACTGTGAGCGTCTGTGGGAAGCTTAAGAGTAAGCCATCTCTCTGGATGGTAATATTGTCAGTGTTCACCCCAGGACTTGGTCCTGTGAAAGAAGAAAGTTAGAAAAAGGAGAAAGAGGCAGAAGCAGGGGTGAGGTGAACACAGACAAGCTGTGCTGCTCAGTCATGCTGAGCTTCTCTATACATTTTACCAGGCACAGAGAACAGTTTGCAAGCTTTCAAGGACATGGCTGAAGTTCTAGAGTTAGAGATAAGGACTTTCGAGTGTATGTTTTCAACCTTGGTAATATCATGTGTGATCCTATTATGTGTCATAGGTCAAGCCAGACTACTACTTATGCTGTTCCTCTGCAACTCTAAGGAAGGCCACCTGAGTATGCATCAAAGAGGATAATGTGTAAGCCATAAACATTGTATAAGACAGGCATCTCATGAACTAGCCAGGGTCAGGATGTATCCTGTTCCCCACAGATTTTTTCACAAAGCCCTTGGAATCTAAGTCATGTGTCAGCCGGCTCCAGTTAATAATTAATGAAGCGTTCTGATAGCTGCTTCCTACTGCTAGGAGCATATGCTCAAACATGAGGATGACTCCTGAGGTGAGTCTTACAGAAAAAATATCATTAATGTACCCCTTTCTGCTGTCCTTCCAAGGTTTACATTGTCCCTTTCTCAGATGCCTGAGTTATTTTATCTTCACTGCCACTACGTATGTCCTATTTCTTCTGTATGGAAATGTTTTCCTTTTTTACAGTCACCTACTCATACACAAACTTATTTTCTAGAAAGATTAGGAGCAACATAGATAAGGCCATTATTATAAAACTTGTATAGGCCCAGCCTCAGTGGCACAGCCTGGTAACATGTTAGATGGCAGTGCTGGCAGTGACATAACTGCTATAGGTTTGAGTCCCACATGAGTGCCCAATATCCTGGGGTGCTAGAAGGTTGAGGAAAGGGGATCATGGTGCAATGGGACCCTGCTGGATTTGTTCTTTTTCTCCCTCATGCAATTGCTCTCTATCATCAAAAAAGTCTTATGGGAACCCAATGTGTTCCCAAATTTGGCCTTTGAATGAAATTTAGGGCTAGTTAGCAAACTGTATATTGCCACCAGCCATAATTATCCTTATTTGACACTTGTTGAAGTGTGGTAAGACAGATTTTTTTTCAGGCCCCTCAAGATAGTTACAGTGGGAACCAGCAGTTAGTGTAATGGCTATGTCGCTGGACTCCCACGTAGTCGACCGCGGCTCACATCCCAGACCTGGTGGCTTAAAACCCACGCCAGGCACGTGTGCATGCGTGCCCAAAATCCCAAAAGGAGAATGGAGGAGAAGGGATTGCGGTGTGACCATCCCCTCTGGGGGGTGATTACTCGCTTTCTGTCTCTCTGTCTCTCTCTCTCTGTCTGTCTGGTGAGTGCATGCACCCTATAGTGAAAAAAACCTCTCAAAAGATAGTTACAGTGACTAATGTAGTAGGGGGATTTTGCAGTTGGGGATGGGAGACGGTTGGCCTTAACTCTGAATATAGCATAGGCAAGTGAAAATGCATAGCCAACCAGCAGGTGGGTTTAGGTAATTGGAAAATTACAAAGAGGAAACAGTGATACAAAAAATTCTGGATAACCTAAACTAACTTAATTCTTACTGAAGACAGGCCAGGATGATCAGACATCACCCAGAGAATGGCGGAGCATGAGGAACGTGACCAGATATTGAGAATCACCAGATATCAAGGGTAGCAGGTTCTGGATGAAATGATTTAGCAGAATCTTGCTTAAACTGGAGTTTATGAGGAAAATCACAGACAGGGGTAGAAGAAAGTTTAGGAGACTAACTAATGTTGTTTAATTAAAGAATCTTTGTCAGGGAAAGAAAGATGCATTGTGCTGAGAATAGAGAGTTTGAAATCCAGACCTTTCAAAATAAAAATTAACCAAAAGATAATCTGTTTCTGATAAACAGCCATATTTAGTGGCCAGACTGCTTTACTAAAGTGTGCAGACCATGTGGAGGTGAAGAAGGCAGAGTCGAAGAAGGCAGAGTCAAACATTTTCAAGGGACCAGCAGTTAGCATAATGGCTATGTCACTGGACTCCCATGTAGTCGACCAAAGTTCACATCCCGGACCTGGTGGCTTAAAACTCATGTCGGGCATGTGTGCATGCGTGCCCAATCTGTTTCTGATAAACAGCCATATTTAGTGGCCAGACTGCTTTACTAAAGTGTGCAGACCATGTGGAGGTGAAGAAGGCAGAGTCGAAGAAGGCAGAGTCAAACATTTTCAAGGGACCAGCAGTTAGCATAATGGCTATGTCACTGGACTCCCATGTAGTCGACCAAAGTTCACATCCCGGACCTGGTGGCTTAAAACTCATGTTGGGCATGTGTGCATGCGTGCCCAAGATCCCAAGAGGAGAATGGAGGAGAAGGGATTGCAATGTGGCCATCCTCCCTGTGGGGTGATTTCTCACTTTCTGTCTCTCTGTCTCTCTCTATCTGGCAAACACACGCGGCCTATAGCAAAAATCTCTCAAAAAAAAAAAAAAGAAAAAGAAACATGTTTTCAAGTTAGTATTTGAAGCAACTGTCGTAATGATCAATGGTACCAGATGCCTGGCTGAAAGGTAGGGAGCACGGAAGATACCCAAGTCACCCTGAAGATTACGCCATGTTTCAGTGACCTGTGCAATACATGGCACACCATTGTCATCCTAGCGAAAGAACCAGAAATCTGAAAACAACACTAATTAGCTCCAAGGGCTATAACGATATGACTAGAATCAACCAGTCAAACTGGAACAGTGACACTCTAGCCAGAAAAAAGCATCAACATAATGAAATGACAGCATTTTTGATAGAGTGTCTACAGCACATTGTAGCCAGTTTCCAAGTTTTAGGCAGCTGCTCTCCTTCTGCAATGTGGCCTCTCTTACTATGGACCAAATGGATCAATGTTTTTTGCAGAACACATCTGGCATGCAGTGGTTGTCTCTGCATTAGAAATATTGAGCCTTGTAATGAGTGCTCAGTCTAATACGGTGAACATGTTACCATGTCCAATGCAATGAGGGAACCAGCAGAAAAATCTCATTCAGCAGCTTGATCCAGTCAGTCTGAAAGACTGGGCCCTCATCATGGGTGTCTAATGAGTGACCCAGGTAGTCTGATCAACATCTGCAGATTTCTTTCCATAGTTCATGGCCCCATTGTTCTGCAACCTATAGTTTACCAAGAAGAATACTAAGCTGCTAGACTACCAGCAATGGAACCAAATACAAGATTTCCTCAGTGCAGTATTAGCCAGCACTGTGAGAATGGCCTTGAAATCTTGTCCAGAGAATGGAGTCACCACATGTGATTTTTGGCCCTCCATGGCTGGTACCAAGGTTGAGTATTTGCAGCAGTCAGACAGCGACACTGAGTATCAGCCTGCCTGAGCAATCAGTGAACCAAGGCCAGTCATTTACAGGAACTCTGGGAACCAAGGGCCCTATTCAGCCACTGGCTTTGCTTGAGGCAGTGGAGTGCGAGATAAATGTTCCTCCAAATACATACTGTAGGGACCAGCAGTTAGCGTAATGGCTATGTTGCTGGACTCCCATGTAGTCGACAGCAGTTCGAGTCCCGGACCCGGTGCCTTAAACTCACACCGGGCACGTATGTGTGTGTGCCCAAGATCCTGAGAGGAGAATGGAGGAGAAGGGATTGAGGCATAGCCATCCCCTCTGGGGGATGATTTCTCACTTTCTGTCTCTCTCTGTCTTTCTGGCAAGCACAGGCACCCTATAGCTAAAAAAATAAAATTTAATTTAAAAAAAGAAAAAAAAATAACCTCTCCAAAAAAAAAGTAAAAAAAAAAAAAAAAACCATACTGTAAAGCTGAGAAGCCTCTGGACCAAACTGGCTGCTTCTTGGATATACTATTTCCATTTGATAAATGGGTTTTTGAGCCCTTTCTACCATGCTACTCATTGTATTGAAGCTGACATACTTTATCAAGCTATCAGACCAAGATTCATAACTCAAAGTAGACATTAGGGTTGTGAAGCCCCAAAGATACTAGCATTTATATATATGTGACTTGGACCAATTGTTAGAATCCACTTCACACTTATGAAATGGGGGGAAGGGTATATAAATATCAAGTTCCAAGTTCACTGTATATTCACATGTGAAAGTAACAGCAACAGTTCATCAAATTGGTCCTAAGAGACACACCCACAGGTCACCTTAGCTTCTGACAGCATAAGCACTGCCCAAATTGCCATTAGGTGAATTGAGCACTCCTTCCTGTCATGGAGAGGAGACTGAGTAAGATGCTGGTTTGGGGCCTGCATCAAGCAGAGCCATAGAAGCTTGAGTTTCTCATCCTGGTGCTTCCCAGCATATTCAAATTTGTGAATTTAACCTTCAGTCCACCTTGGGAGCAGGAAGAACTCAATCTTATTCCTAAATATCTGTATGTTTTTCTTTAATGCTTATAGTCTTTTTACAGTAGTGGATGCAAAGAGAGCTACCACATACCGGGATGCACAGTGCATTTACTTCTCTCTCTCTGTTTAATGCCAGAGGACAAGTGTGCATGCCTGAAAGAGAGAGAAAGAAAGACACCACCCTCAACAAAGCATGGCAACACCGTAACTCTTCCCCAACCCTCCCCCCCAATTTTCCATCTTGTTAGGATCCTGGGCATGAGTATGTGTTTCAAGCCACTAAGGTTGGGACTTGAACCTTGGTCAGTTCTGTGTTATCTTACCACCGTTGTTCACATCTAAAAAGCCAGCACTCATGTTTCATTTTATGTTACATGGCAACAAGTTGTAACTCAAACACATGACTTGCCAATGTTTTCTCTGCTCAAAGTCATATATGTGTGTGTATACATATATGTACACACATACATATATATATTTCTATGTACATACATACATGAATATATGCAAGGTCATCATATTAACAGCATCTATAGCATCTATTCGAGCTTTGAGATAGTTTTTACTCAGCAGTCACAGCCATAATTGCTTCCAGTTGAGGGTGCAGGGTTTGTACCCTTCTCCTTACTTGGACTTGAGTCATACAATGGCAGCCTTGAAAATAGAGTCCATCTTAATATGGGACATTTCCTGCCCTGCTGTCACAATCGCATCTTTTAACTCTCCATCAGGCTTGAAGATGAAGGGCTGGGAGATTTTTCTAGGGTAATGAATCTATGAGAGTTTATCCAAATTTCTTTAGATTAGTGTTTTCTGCTCCAATGAGTCAACTTGATTAACATCGAGAACTCAATTCAAGAAAGTTAGAGCTCAAAAGTTAGGCAGTGCTTTATCTTTGATTTCCCATGAACTGTTTTTTGCCTTACTATAGGGATCCAAACTTTACTCATAGTAGCCAGGATGCACCACAAAACTCTGAAGCCTACTGTCATCTCCAGATGGGTCCAACAGTGGCTCTATAGACCACAGGGGCATCCAAGTCCTAAGAAGTCTCAGCTATGTTGGTCTTCTTTTAACAAACATTGCCTGCTCCCGCCTCTCATCTCCCCAAAGAACCAGTTGAATTTCTAATAGTTTGCCTGACTTTGACCAGGGAAGTCATGAATTCCCTTCCTTTCACATTTGTTGTAGACATGCATCTCTGTAACTGTCATCTGAAAGGGTCAGAATCTTTTGCCCACTCAGGACTTCACATTTAGCACTAGTTATCACAGTGAGTTCAAACTTGAAGCTAAATGCTAGCTTGCTAGGGAAACCTCACTTGGCAAAGGACAATTACCAATGAAATGTCGGTTGGGTAGCTGTCTTTGAACCTGCTCAGCCAATAACCACCTCCCCAATTTTTTTCTCTTCACAGAGAAAGAAGTGGAAAACTCTCTACCATTTGGTGGATCATACCATTAGATAGACAAGGTCCCACATTTGCTATCAATATCTATGAACTCTCCTTATCCTTTCATCTGTCAATATCCCATATGTATTGCTGTGTGTGGATACAATCTTTGAAAGGGGTAAGAACCAATGAATACACATAGCACAATCTGTTTTGAAACAATTATTTATTTAAGAATACCATAATTTACAAAGCTACTGAAAAGGTTATTGATATTTTCAGTTTACATACACAAAATGAATCTGTATTATAAAATTTCCATTTCTAATTACATATAATAGTTGTACATATTTATTTATGGTGTACAGTATAGTTTTTCAAAACATGTGTATATTGTGTAATGATTAAATTATGGCATTTAATCATTACCTCAAATAGTTATCATTAATTTGTGTTCTGTACATTAAAAATTTCCTCCAATGTTTTGAAGTATACATTAAATTGTCACCTCATATCATTATTCCACTGTGCAATATATAACAATCGAGAACTCATTCAACTTACCTACCTGCACTCTTCTATCAGCTAACCAAGTTCTCCCTGTTCCCTATCACTTTTCCTTTGTAACTTGTAGGTAGACTTAAACGTTCTTTTTTGTTCTCCCCCCACAGAGTACGTGCACTCACCAGAGAGAAAGGGAGTTAAAATGAGAAATAATCACCTGGGGAAATGGTCAGGTCACATCCCTTCTCCTTTATTTTCCTCTTGGAATTTTGGGAATGCTCACACACATGATTGGCATGATTTCAAGTGGCAGATTGGAGACTCCAGCCATGGAGTCAACCATGTGGGATCCAGTTCCTTAACCTCCACACCTCCTGCTGGTCTGAGTTAAACATTTTTAGACAAGGTATAAGATACAGAAGTGATGAGAGTATTAAAGTATATATGGGTGAATTCAAATAAGTAGTGACCATCCAAACCATAATAATAATGTATAAGGAAAGGGGAGAGAGATTTCTCACTCTCCCTCTCACAGTCTCTCTCTGTCTTTCTCCTGCAAGTGCATATGCCCTATGGCAAAAATAAATAAATAAATAAAAAATAAATAAATAAAATGAACTCTTTTAAAGCTAAAAATGCTCTATAAAAATGCTATAAATTGTGATTCATCTTTTTTGGTCTGAATATAACCATACAGTCTTATGAGACAATCTATAATTTATTGATACCAGAATTCATTTGATTCAATTGTTGTTCAATCTGTTGTTTTCCTCTGAAGAGGTTATATCCAAAACACAAAATATTAAACATATCTTAAAAACTGTTTTTTTCTTAAAAATAAAGAAAGAAAGAAATACATAAATAAATAAAACGGTAACAAAGAAAAAGAGTAAACTACTTTACAAGCAAGTTCTGCCAAAGAGTTAAGAAATATTATGACTGTAGTTTATTAGAATATTTATATTCAGGGGCAGGAGATGGTGTAGTGCTTATGTCACTAGATTCCCACATGGCTGATTGTAATTCAAGTCCCAGACCTAGTGGCTTGAAACTCATGCTGAGCTTGTGTGTATGTGTGCCCAAGATAACAGAAGGAGAATAGAGAAGGGATTGTGGCATGAACATCCCCCTGGGGGGAGATTTCTTACTTTCCCCCTCACTGTCTCTCTCACTCTTTCTCTTCAGTGAGCACATGTGCCCTATGGCAAAAACCTCTTATTTATTCATTTAGAAAATATAATTATAGGAAAAGATAAAGGTGTTCCTAAGTTACTTTGTGAAGGAGTTATAATTTTCAAAACCTTGGGAACTTTGTAGATATTATAAACTTGATAACAAAACAGTAAAAGGCAACCTCAGCACATTCTCACTCAAGAATGTACATGTAAAATACCAACCACATATGAAAAACAAAAGATAATAAATCATGGTAAAGTTGAACTAATCCCAGAAATATTATTTAAAAGTCACTGGGGGAAATCATTGCAAATACTGAAAGATATGCCCTTTTATTATTCATGTCAAAATATAATTGGATAATATTTCTAGTTTCTTGTTAGAAAACTATTGAAAATCTTTTCAAAAGTTATTATTAAGAAGTTTATTGGGAACCAGCAGTGAGCGGAATGGCTATGTCGCTGGACTCCCACGTAGTCGACGGCGGTTCGCGTCCCAGACCCAGTGGCTTCAAACTCACGCCGGGCGCGTGTGCGTGCGTGCCCGCGCGTGCCCGTGCGTGCCCGGGATCCCAAGAGGAGAATGGAGGAGAAGGGATTGCGGCGTGACCATCCCCCCTGGGGGGTGATTTCTCGCTTTATGTCTCTCTGTCTCTGTCTGTCTGGCGAGCACACGCGCCCTATAGCAAAAACCTCTCAAAAAAATAAATAAATAAAAAGAAGTTTATTGATTTCTTTCATGAGCAAAAGATGCAAAGACAGAGACAACATTCTCAAAAGGGTCTTGGCATTGTTATCCACTCCCAGCTTCAGGCAGCTCCGGATCAAGTACATGTGTTTACCCAAAGTGCTCACAGAGTTTTCCACACTGAACCTGTGATCAGCCTTGAAGAATACTGTTTTATTACTGTGCCACTGGACGGTTTCCAACTACTGCCATCTTTAATTTTGTTATTATTAGTCAAAAATAAGTGACAAAATATCTTTAGATGCACATTTAGAAAAAAGAATTATTATCATTAAATAACTGATTAAAGAACTAGTAAGATGTATCCCAGGAAAAAGAATATTGAGCTGAGGGAGCCAGCAGGTTATGTAGTGGTTAAGGATCCCACATTGCTGACAGCATGATTTGAGTCCTGGCCCCAGACTCCACAGCTTGAAAATTGTGTTGGGTATGCACAAAATCCCAAGAGGTGAATGCCCAAAATCCCAAGAGGAGAATGCTCCGACTCTCTCTGGTGAGTGCACATGTATTATGGCAAAAATTTTAAAAAATTAAAAAAGAATAAGAATGAACTGAAAAAAATGTTTTATAATTTATGAAACAATGGTGGGAAAAAACAGATTGTTAATCCATATTGTTTAAAATTAATAAATCTTAAAATAGTTAATTACATGTATATGATATATAAATACAAATTTTATAAAATAATTAAAAAGGCAGAAGATAATCAGTGTTAAAGAATTTTAAATATACTGATTTTCTTCTTAAGAAACAAATATATTCTCTTGATTTTGATTTATGTACTAATATATATGTTAACATATATAAATATAGAGAGGTTGGATGGTTAGCTTGTCTTTCTATATTGTCTTTCACAATTTTCTGTATTCCATTCGCCCCCACATAAACACACAGTTACATAGACTAGACACTTACATGGAATAAAAAACATGTAGTTACATATTACTGCAGGATTGGATAAAGAAGAAAAAATGTGTTAATAACTCAGACAGGAAGTAAATTAAGGGAGGTCTTGAGTGGTTATGCAAAGTAAGTGGTGTTTTCTTTAAGAGTCAATAGATTGCCATATGGGGGTTACAACATGGGAAACTATTTGAACAGATTTATAATTTAGAAAAATAACTGTGATGGAAAAGTGAGTAGGAGAGTAAAAGTATGTTGAAGTTAGAAGCAGGAAGACAAATTAGGAGGATGTTATAAAAGTTCAGGCCAAAGATGAGATGGGCTCGAGTCAAGCAAAAGGACAAATGTTAATAATAATTTTCAAGACTTTTTTCGCCTTTTTCAATTCTCCTTCACTGGAAGCATTTACAGACTGCTTATCAGTACCATGACCATCCTCTATGCACCTGCTAGTTTCTGACCTGCAGCATCAAGTTGTCCCCAATACTGCTAAATATATTAAATCTCTGATTGCTTGCTAGAAGGCTGAGCATCTTAGTTGGCAAAAAAAGACTTGAGCTAAGCATTTTTCTAGCATTAGCTCCTATTCCTTAGAGATGAGCCCCATCTTTTCATCAAGAGCCTGAACTTTAACTTCCCTGCTAAGTAGGTTATCAATCACTGTTTTCCACTTAGTATGCTTCATCTACTGCCAGTTGAACTTTGTGTCTGTGGTACAAAATAAATGGCTAGGTCAAACTCTATCCAGTCTCATTTTCCATATAAACATGTGTTGAAATCAACATCTGAAGATGTTATGCAGAGAAATAAAGAAATTTCCAATCTGGTTAAAGTAAATTCATATCAGAAGCACTGAATGAAAACACAGGCTACATAGATAGGCCAGGAAAATACATCTATTTCATAAAATAAAAATAGCTAATGCTTCTTTTTCCCTTTTAGTAGGAAGTCAAGTTACTTGGGAATTGTTCTCAGGTATAATATGATTGCTTTATATATAAATTTCCAGTGGAATGAACTGGAAAAAAAAAACCACCTGTTAAATGGGGAAAGAAATATGCTAGATTAATTAGAATAAAAATGGGAAAGTCTCATCAGATCATCTGGCCATCTATTCCACAGCTAAATCCAGGAAGCTTTTACACCCACATTATTTGCACAGCTATTACCATATTCTATAAACATGGTGTCATCAAACTCACTGAAAAATATATTTAAGCTCTGTTTTGACTTCTCAAAAATTATACTACTCTTAAAGTTTGTTTTTTGGAAACTACAATAGCAAAAAAAGTTGCCAAGAATATAAACATATGTAGAAAGTCATTCTCAACCAAGAGACTTGGGCCTGGTCTCAGCAGGCCTCTTTTTGTGAGTGCATCCCAGCCCCTGGGATTATATTTGGAACTTGGAGCACTCCACCAAGTTATATCTTCACTGAATTATATATCCTTGGCTTGTTTCCACTTTATCAAGAGTTGAAAGTTTGGAAGAAGAGCCAAGCACCTGACTTTATCTGTATAGAGCTTTATCTGCTTTGATTTGAGAAATGACCTTCTTAATAGGAATCCACCTGGAAACTAAGGGTGAAATTCCCTCTTCCAATACTGCAGAATATACTCCAATAAATAGGAAAAAGTGGATACTGTGTCAGATGACCAAAACCCAGTGCAAGGATCAAAGAAACATGAAAAAACAAGGGGGTAATTCTCCCCTAGGTGAGCATAGTAGCCCATGACCAATGATGGTGGTCAGCAGAAAGGAATTTATGGAAATGTCAGAGAAAAAACGCCAAACATTCATCATGACAAAACTCAATGAGATGCGAGAGAAAACAGACAATCAATTCTAGGAAATGGGAAAATCATTCAAGGAAATTAAAGAGAAATTTCAAAAAAGGTATAGATGCCCTAAAAAAAGAATCAAACAGAACTTCTGGAAATGAAAAATACAGCACAAGGAATTTAAATCTTTCTAGAAAAAGCATTTACAGTATGTTGGAACATGCAGAAGAAAGAATTTCTGACCTTAAAGACAAAGTGTCCAATGTAGATCAAACCAGAAAAGGAATGAAATAAGAATTTTAAAAAAATGAGGATAAAATATTGGAAATTCTGGACACCATGTAATGCCCAAATATTCATATAATGGGTATTTCATAAGATGAAGAAGCTACTAAAGGCATGAAAAACCTCTTTCATGAAATACTATCTGAAAACTTTCCAAATCTAGAAAAACATAGAGAAATTCAGGCCAAAGAAATAAAAAGTACTCCAATTAGAATCAACATAAAAAGATCCTCCCCCAACAAATCATAGCCAGATTGGGAAAAATTAAAGACAGTATAATAAAAATGGCAAGAGAGAAGCATCAAGTTACTTATAAAGATTATCTTATTAGGCTAACATCAGACTTCTCAACTGAAACAATGCAGGAAAGGAAGGAATGGGAAAATGTATTTAAAATATTAAAAGAAAAACAATTTCAACCAAGAATAATATATCCTGCAAGGTTATCCTTCAAATAGGAAGAAAAATAAAAACATTTTCAATAAACAAACACTGAAAGAATTTCTAATACTAGACTAGCTCTACAAGAAGTACTGAAGGGAAGATGCCAAGCATCTATCCAAAGGTCAGAAGAATTTCTCATTGGAAAAGTGCTTGCACATCAATGTTTATTGCGGCACTTTTCACGATTGCTAAGACATGGAATCAACCCAAATGCCCCCATACGGATGAATGGATTGAAAAACTGGCACATATACTCTATGGAATAATATTCAGCCATTAAGAACAACAAAATCCTGACTTTTGACAGAAAGTGGAAGAATATGGAGGATTTATTGCTGAGTGAAGCAAGCCAGGTTATGAAGGAGAGACACTGTATGTCCCCACTTAATATATACCGAATGTCCACACTCTGTAACTGAAACTGACGGGCTAAAGGATGTACAAACAGAAGAGGTGGATGTGAATGCCAGATGTGGTGTGTGTGGAGGAGTGGGGCCTGGGGAAGAACATTTGAAGGAGGGATACGAAGACAACATTGTTGAGACAGGGAAGTAGTGTTGCTATATTTTGATCAACTAGACCAGGGAGAAATGTTCATATATTGAAATGATCACCTTATAAGCTAAATAATGTAATTAAATGTATTAAAAATGTATATAAAATTAAAAAATAAAAAAGAAGTACTGAAGGGAGTATTATATAACTAAAACTAAAGAGAGAGAAACAGAAATAAGAGAACAAAAAAACAACCAAGAAAACTGCAGGCATAAGTCCACAAATATCGATAATAACATTGAATGTCAAAGAATTAACTTTTCCTGTTAAAAGACACAGACTGGTTGAATGGATAAGAAAAACAGAAGCCATCTATGTACTACCTATAAGAAACACACCTCACTGATTAAGACAAACATGCACTAAAAGTGAAAGACTGGAAAATGATATGCAAATGGAAACCAAAAGAAGGCTGGAGTTGCAAACTGGTATCACAAAAAGTAGACTTTAGGATGAAAGATGTAAGAAGAGACAAAGAAAATTACATAGTACTAAAAAAAACTTGTTCACCAAGAAGACATAACACTTTTAAATATCTATACACCCAATACTGGAGTACCCAAATATCTGAAAGAGAGACTGTAATATTTCAAATGAAAGGCACACTGCAACATAATAATTGTTGGGTATCTCAACACCTGACTGTCTCCTCTGGACTGATTACCTAGACAAAAAACTAAACAAAGATACAAGATCTAAATGATACCATAAATGAAATGAACTCGACAGATATCTATAGAATATTTTATTCAAAAACCACAAAATACATATTTTTTTTGCCCTCACCTGGAGCATTTTTAAAGATCAATCACATAATCCTCACCTGAAACATTTTTTTTAGAGGTTTTTGCTATAGGATGCGTGCGCTTGCCAGACAGACAGAGAGAGACAGAGAGACAAAAAGTGAGAAATCACCCCCCAGGGGGGATGGCCATGCAGCAATACCTTCTCCTCCATTCTCCTCTCAGGATCCTGGGCACGCACACACATGCGCCTGGCGTGTTTTAAGCCACTGGGTCCGGGATGTGAACCGCAGTTGACTACGTGGGAGTCCAACAACATAGCCATTATGCTAACTGTTGGTCCTTCACCTGGAACATTTTTGAAGATTGAACACATGATAGGGCACAAAACAAGTCTCTTCAAATCCAAATATATAGAAGTTATATCTGGCATCTTTTTGAACCACTATAGCATCAAACTTGAAATCAACAAAATACGTGAACAAATGAAAACTCAACAATGTACTCCTGAATGACTTTATAACTGAAGAAATTAAGACTGAAATCAAAAGGTTCATGGAAACCAATGATAATGAACAAACAAATGTTTATAATCTATGGGACACAGCAAAAGCAGTCATAAGAGGGAAGTTCATAGCAACTATGGACCACGAGAAAAGAAAAAAAAAAAACTAGAAAGATGGGAAATAAATAATCTAACAACAAAACTCAGCAAACTGGAAAAACAACAACAAAACCAAAAAAATACCAGAAGAAAATAAATAATAAAGATTCAAGCAGCAATAAATTAAACAGAGAGTAAAAGAACTACACAAAAAATAAATGTAACTTAAAGCTGGTTCTTTGAGAAGATAAACGTAATGGACATACTGCTAGCTATACTAATCAAGAACAGAGAAATAAATCAGCAAGGAAACAGATGATAGATTTTACAATGGACATAACAGAAATATAAAGCATCATCAGAGAATACTATGAACAATTATACACCAACAAACAAGAAAACTTGTAGGAGATGGACACATTTCTGGACACATATAACTTGCCAAGATTGAACAAATAAGGAAAAAAATATGAAGCCTAAATAGGCCCACAACAAGCAATGAGACTGAATCAGCAATAGTTTCCCAACAAAGAAAAGCCCAGGATCTGATGGCTTTACTTCTGAATTCTATAAAACTTTTAAAGAAGTACTATCTCCAATTTTCCTCAAACTATTTTTAAAGGTCCAAATGGAAGGAACCATCATAAATTCTTTCTATGAAGCCTCCTTTGTTCTAATTCCCAAAATAGACAAGGACATAAAAAAAATAGAAAACTTCAGACCAATATCTCTGATAAATACAAATGCAAAAATTCTCAGCAAATCATATTCAATAACACATTAAAATGATTACACATATTATATAACATAACCAAATAGGCTTTATTCCAGGGATGGAAGGATGATTCAGTGTACACAAGACAATAAATGTATTACATCACATTAACAGAAGGAAAGATAAAAAGCATATGGTCATTTTGATCAATACATAAAATGCATTTGATAAAAATACAATATCCTTCATGATTAAGACTTTCAGCAAAAGGGGCATAGAAAGGACATTCTTCAACACAATAAAAGCCATTTATGACAAACCCATAGCTAACACCATACTGAATGAAGAAAAGCTTAAAACTTTTTCTACTAAAAACTGGAACAAGACAAGGCTACCCACTTTCTCCACTCCTTTTCAACAAAGTACTGGAAGTTCTAGCCAATGCAATCAGACAAGAGTCAAACAAAAGGCATCAAAATAGGGAAACAAGAATTTCTCCACTCCTTTTCAACAAAGTACTGGAAGTTCTAGCCAATGCAATCAGACAAGAGAGTCAAACAAAAGGCATCAAAATAGGAAAACAAGAAGTGAAATTATCTATATTTGCAGATGATATAATTCTATGCATAAAAAACCCAAATCCAAAAGAATCCACAAAAAAATTCCTGGAATTGATAAACGGATATAGTAAAGTGGAAGGATACTAATCAATATGCAAAAATTTATGGTATTTTTATACACCAACAATGAACTAACTGAAATAGAATTGAAGAAAAGAGTCCCACTTCCAACAAAATAGCACAGCCACTGTGGTGAACATTTGGAGATTCCTCAGAAACCTACAAATAGGACTACCATAAGACCAAATAAATCTACACTTAGATATTTACTCAAAGGATAGGACATTATTTACAATTGCTAGGACATGGAATGGTCCTAATGTCCAAATGTCCAAAAATAGATGAATGGATTGATTTTTTTTTGGGGGGGGAGAGGTTTTTGTCATAGGGCACGTGCGCTCACCAGACAGACAGAGACAGACAGAGAGACAAAAAGCGAAAAATCACTCCCCAGGGGGGAAGGCCATGCCACAATCCCTTCTCCATTCTTCTCTTGGGATCTTGGGCATGCACGTACATGCGCCCAGCATGAGTTTTTTAAGCCACCAGTTCTGGGATACAAACCATGGTCAACTACATGGGAGTCCAGTGACATAGCCATTACACTAACTCCTGGTCCCAAAAATAGATGAATGGATTGAAAGATGTGGCTTATATACTCTATGGAATACTATTCAGCCATAAAAAATGAGACAGTGACATTTTATGCAAAGTGGATAAATATGGAAAACTTCATGCTAAGTAAAGCTAGCCAGAGTATGAAAGATAGACTTTGTATGTCCTCACTCAATATATACCAAATTTCTGTGCTCTATAGCAGAAATTTAAAGATTGGAAGGTATAATAGCAGGGAGGGCAATGGTAGATACTAAAGATGGTAAGATGGGGTTAATAGTGGGTGAGTAATAGGGAGAGAAAGGAATGGTAAGAGGGAATTAAACAAACAGTATGTTTAATTGACAGAAAAATGTAAAGTTATTTGCTGATGATAATATTTAGTAATGTCTTTGTTTTCACTGATATGCACTGTATTTGTGCTGAAATAAACCATGTCATACACTGGAAAGATATTTAGTGATTAAATATAAGTATTAAATATTAGGTGGTCAGGAAAGCCATGCTGTATTTTCCCATGTTTTTCTTTTGAAAAATGCACCATGGGACCAGCAGTTGGCGTAACGGCTACATCGCTGGACTCCCACATAGTCGACCACGGTTTGAGTTCCGGACCTGGAGGCTTAAACTCACGCCGGGTACGTGTGCGTGCATGCCCAAGATCCTGAGAGGATGAAGGAGGAGAAAGGATATATATATATATATATATATATATATATATATATATACACACACACATATATATAATATATATGTATATTATATATACATATGCATATAATACATATATACATATGTATATATATTTTACATACATATATATATATAACATCATCCTCTGAGATGAATAATGAATGCATTATCAATTATTTTGGACTTTACAGTTAATAGATCATTGACCCTAAATACATTCTCAGGTTGATCAATAGAATAATTTGCTAAGTTATGTGATTTACAATAAAGCATTTTAAGTGGTTCGCATCTATTTAGACTTAGGCACAGTTTATAGACAATGCTGAGTTAGTCTGAACAAATTACAGGCATCTGCTTTCCTTATACTGAGGAAGATTCCTTCACCCAGACTCTACAGCCACTGTCCGTGGTTGTGCACATGACCACACAGTCACACACACGCACAAATGTACACACCAGCCAGATCTAACTCAATCCCTGTTTTGTTTTCTCACTCTTCCTTAATTTGCTTCTTTAAATCCTTCTCTGTTGTGTTACCCCTGGGCCGTAACTTAGTGAATTATATTTCAGAGCTTTAATGACACAGATTAGGCCCAGGAGACAATCTGTCCTCATCCAATAGATGCCGAATTAATTTAATAAGGAAATAATTTATTTCTCTTATCTCCAAATTCTTGGTGAGAGAAAGGCATTTGTCATAGCAGAAGTCTCTGTTTCGTGATGATTTAAAAAAGGAAAAAAAAAAAAAAGTCAGACCAAGAGTAACAATGGGTCAGTCACAGGAAATGAAGCTGTGACAAATCATTTCCAATTAGGTGTCAGTGTAATTGATGGTTACCTTTAATAGTATGTTCATCTCATTGGCTCTGTAGCTACCAAGCAAAATTCTGTCATCTGTCTATTTCTGAAGTACACTTGGTTGTTAAAAGGGAATGCACTCACTGGTTGATCCAGGTATACACACGTATACAATGAAAAATGCACATACTAGTGTATATTTTAGAATGATGGTGAAAAAGCAAAACTTTTTCTTATAGGATTTAAAAAATATTTTAAGTTAAAAATATTTCCTCTTGCTGGAAAGCTTTAGAATAGTTGCAAACTTCTATTTATTGAAAGAGTTACCACTATTTTGATGTTTTTAGTTCACTGCTTCTCACATAATATTGCCTCATCAAGGCACATATATTCCATTTTGCTTCATTTATTCCCTGACTTGATTATTTCCTGTTATCCCAGAACAAAGACATCTAAGCTGAGTCGTTCCTTATTAAAGTGACCCTGCTTAAGAAGTGATCAGTAGAATCTAGGATTTTTGTCCGAAAGTACCAATTACCATTACTTTCAAATCTCAAAGCACAAAGCATTTGACTCTGAACAGATGTTTGGTGACTGTTTAACTCAACTTTCTGTAGACTCAAGTTCTCATACAACTTTAAATCCTAAAAACAGGGAGTCAAAATATTTTCCTATCTCTGTTACTAACTCATTGTGAGATATTTTCCTCCTCAGGAGCTCAGTTTCCCCATCTGTGAGTACTAATAATAACAGTATTTTTGAGCATCTACTGTGTGGCTGTCATGATAAGAAACAGCTATAAGGCTAGTTAATGTATCAGTCCATTTGTCAAGAGTGTCCTCAAATTTGCAGGAAATTTGGTGGCATTGTACAAAGGATTGCTTTGGTTCTTCTCTCCACCCACTGACCAGCTTTTCTTTTCTTTTTTCTTTTTTTTTTTTTTTAATCAACAGAGGGCATGTACACTCAAGAAAGAGAAATGGAGAGAGAGAGAGAGAGAGGAAGCAATCCTTAATGGGGTGTAGTCACACTGCAATTTCTTCTCTTCCATTTCTCTATCCTTTTGGGATTTGACACAGCCACTCAGCATGTTTTCAAGCTGCCAGGCTGGGATTCTAACAGCAAAAGGCCATGTGGGATGCAAACCCCTGGAAACACTAGGTTGCAGGGCCCTTCCAGGATTGCTTTGGTACCCAAGCTTTCCTTGCAGGAATATTAGGTATGTTTCTTCCCATGGAAATATCCTGTAGGAATCTATGCAAAAAAGCAAATCTTTGGCAAAATTATTAAGAACTACTAACAGTGATAGAGTTCAATTCATATACCAATAATAATAAGTCAAAGAGCTAGAAATCTCAATGGTCAAGCACTAACCCTTACATAACTATTGTTCTCAGGTGTCACTGCAGCTGTTAGAATATTACTACTCGGACTTCCATGCACTAATTTGACTGCTTGGCCTTTCCTGGTTCTGAGATTTATATACAGAAGGGAATGAATAATAGAAACAAGAACAGATCAAAGCAATAAAGTGACATTTAAATTCTAATTTAAAAGAGATACATCCTTAACATACATTTTAAAACAGTTCAAGAGTTATAAAATGAAAAAAAAATACCACCAGTTGGACCTTTTATCCCATTTATGAGGTCACTAGTCTTTGAAAGAGATGTTCTCTCTCGCTGCTACTCCATGTACCGATTCATATATACATAAACATACAAAAGGTAAACAAAATCTATGATTTTAAAACTTGTTTTATTCATTTAAAGTATATTGGACACTTTCATGCAGGCATATTTAAATCAATCTTATTTTTTAAATCAGCAATATGTTGATCAAATATGTCATAAATGCTGTCATCTGCACTGTTTTCAGCTTTTTTCTCAAACACAGGATTTCTGGAATGAATATGTTTATACAGATACAATTGTCTGTATTTACTTGAAAAATCCCTGGAAGTGGAATGTCTTGGATTAGAACAAATTAATCAGAGAATAATATTAGACTTTGAAAATGTTGCCATCAATTAAGTTAAAATATGTTTTGGGGCCTGACGGTGATGTGGCAACAAAACCCAGTCCTCTGCATGGCAATCTCAGTAGGAAGGTTGCTGAGACCTCCTTGAGTATGCTGGGTGTCGTGTGCACATGATACAGGGCCGGCTAAAGGCTGGGGGTGGACTGCTAAATCGGGCCCTGCTTGGAGTGGTATTTCTCTCTTGCATGCACAAACCTGATCATAAAATAAATAGCTAAGCTTACAAAATGGTTTGAATGATTTTAAATTCCATTTCTTCAATTAAAAATTAATATTGATAAAGAAGTAGATATTAATAAGTATTTTTCAACATTAAAGAATTCATTAGTTCATTCATGCCCATCACCATAACAATGAATGTAATAAAAAGTAGCAGATGTGAGGCTAGCAGATGACATAGTTATTAAGACACTGGACTCCCACATGGCCAATCACAGTTCAAGTCCTGTACCCGGTGGTTTGAAACTTATGCCAGGGGCATCTGTATGCCTAAAACCTCAGGAGGAGAATGGTAGAAAAGGGATTGCCATGTGGCCATCTTCCCTGGGGGAGTGATTTCTCTCTCTCTCTCTCTCTTGCTCTCACTCTCGCTCTCATTTTGTCTCTCCAGCGAGCGCATGCACCCTATAGCAAAAATCTCTTTGATGCCAGACAGGACTATTTCTATACATGCTTAAAAAATAAAAATAAAAACTAGTAGAACTATTATAAAATATGCACAATATAATGTAATATTTAATTTTGAATTTTAATATGTGTATATCTTTGATTTGATCAGTACACACCGTATGTATGCATTGGAACAAAATCAACTCCACAGTATGTACATTGAATATATGTAAACCAGAAATTAAAATAGAAAAAATTTAAATAATAATTAAGTAAATGGTGCCGGGTAAAATGGGAATTTACATGCATAAGAATAAAGTTAGACCCTTATGTTACAGTATATGCAAAAATTATCTGAAAATAGATTAAAGACCTAAATGTAAGACATAATAGTTTAAAACTTCTGAAAGGAAACATAGGGGGAAAAGATCTTTGAGATTGGCTTTGGCAATTTTTTTTTTTTTTTTTTGTATATCACACCAAAAATTCAGACAATAAAAGTAAAAATAAACAAGTGGAACTACATTGAATAAACAAACAAGCAAAACAAAACAAACAAACCAAAAAAGCTTCTACACAGCCAAGGAAACAAGAAAACGAAAAGACAACCTATGAATTGAGAGAAAATCTTTTCAAATATATGTCTGATAAGGGGTTAAATACCTAAAATATATAAGGAGCTCACACAACTCAATAGCAATGCAAAGCCAACCTGGTTAAAAGATGAGCAAAGGACTTGAATAGTCATTTTCTAAAGACTACATAAATGTGATCAATAAGTGTATACAATGATGCTCAGTAACACTATCAGAGAATTGCAAATTAAAGTCACAATGACATTTTACCTACATGTGTTAGAATGACTATTATCAAAAATACTAGAAAAAGCAAGTATTAGTGAGAACATGAGAAAAAGGGCGCTCTTGTACAGTGTGAGCAGGAATTTAAACTGGCACAACAGTTATGGAAAACAGAATAATAATGCCTCAAAAAATTAAAAATAGAACAAATGCATGACTCAGCAATTCATTTTCATGATATGTAACCAATGAAAATAAAATTAGCACATTATGTAGATATCGTCACTCCCATGTTTATTACAGCATTATTCATATCTGCAACATGGAAAATACCCAAACATCGATTGACAGATTAATAAAGAAATTGTGTTAAATATGCACAAGGAAATACTAGTCAGACTTTAAAAAGAAGGAAATCCTGTTATTTGCAACAACACGAATGACCCTGAAGGACATTGAGCTAAATTAAATAAGCCAGACTGCAAAAGAGAAACAGTGCAAATACAAAAAAAAAAAAAAAAGAAAGAAAGGAAAAAAAAAAGAATTCAAATACATACAAAGAAAGTATAACGGTAAAGGCTTGAAGGGAGTTGTCGGTCTCAGGGTACAAAGTTGCAGTTATAAAGAATGAATAAGTTTAGAGATCTAACATACAATATGAAGACTACAGTTAACAATATTATATTCTATACTAGAAATTTCCCATTTTAAGTGTTATCACTCACACATACACACATTCACACAGGAAAAGGTAACTATGGGAGGCATCTCCTACTGTTGCTAGTGTCCTAGGACTCTGTCATCCTTTATTGGCTACTTTATCAATGCAAATGTGCCGTGCCCTTTAGTAAGCTTTCCTCAGCTTTATCTTTTTAATGTGTCTCTTTCTAGGAGTTTGACTAATACAAATCACAGAAAGTATTTTGATATAAATGTATGATCTAATCAATGTTTTCAAATGTGTGACCAATGCACCTAGTGCCACCCCAGTTGGTCTCTACCATAGTCATTTTGTCTTGTCTATTTAAAGTACACATTTTCATGAACTAGATTGTCAGTTTCTTGGGGGCAGGCACTATGTCTTATAGCCCTGTTCTTCGAGTCCAGAGTATAAACATAGCTGGCATTAAAAACATTAAATTCAAACTATATTCATATTAAAATATGCTAAAAAGCAAAATGAAGACAATGAATTGATTTATAAATTGATTTGAAGTTCATTTAAATAAGTCATTAAGGAAGAGTGGGTCCTCTGGCTTCTGAGCAGTTACTCTATATTCCCATGCGACAAAAGATAGAGTTAAAAATGGGTGAGAAAGACAAGAAGATTTTTGTTCAGAAATGTGCCCAGTGCCACACCATGGGAAAGGGAAGCAAGCACAAGACTGGCCCAAATCTCCATGGTCTATTTGGGCGGAAGACAGGTCAGGCCCCTGGGTTCTCTTACACAGATGCCAACAAGAACAAAGGCATCCCCTGGGAGAGGATACACTGATGGGGTATTTGGAGAATCCCAGGAAGTACCTCCCTGGAACAAAAATGATCTTCTCTGGCACTAAAAAGAAGTCCTAAAGAGCAGAGCCAATAGCTTATCTTAAAGAAGCTACTAATGAGAAATAGGTGGCTATTGCCTTATTTATGACAGAACAGAAATGTCTCACCTTTTTTATGTGTACCATATTTTTATTGATCTCCTACACCAGAACTCAGATCATGAATGGCTGACAGGATATTTCTGTGGGACAGTCCTGATTTAAGTAAGACTGGCTTGTGGTTAAATGAATAATGTTGTTTTTTTAAAATTTTGATAATAATTTCAGTTTAGTAAGTGCTATCATTATTTGCTCTTTCTAAAGATGTAATTGGTAATTCATTAGTGATGCTCATCTTTCTACAAAGATGGCGAGTGCCATCTCAAAGCCTTACTGGAGATTGGTTTTATTTAGGCTTATATGTAACTGGTTATATGAATATATAAATGTTGGAGAAATCCCTTCACTTCTCAAAAGTAAGCAGACTCACCTGCATTTTAATTTGTGTTTATTAACCTGTGAAGGCAAAGGCTGAAGATAAGGTAGTAATGTCTACTTTATATATTTGGTCATAACTCTACCAATTTAATTAGAATTTCCTATATTTAAAACACAGACTTTTACTTATTGAAAGACATTTTAGTGTGGTTTATGTATACTATCAAATACAGAATATAAATATGTAATACTTCACATATTTATAAATTATTTGTAAGTTCAAACGCTTTTAAAAGTCAGTGTGACAAGATTTAGTAGCATGTTAAATTACACCTTTGAATTCTATTATCTAAGTCTGACTAATTTATTTTTTTATTAATGAATTTATTTATATTTATATACATTCAATGACATCGTTTAACTTATGAAGTGAACATTTCAATATGTGAACAATTCTCCCCAGTCTTGTTGATCAAAATGTTTTCAACCGATTACACCACTCCTCCCCATCCCGTAAATGCTCAGCCTCTGTATCCCTCCTCCAAATGTCCTTCACTAGATCCCACTCCTCCACACACACCACATCTGGCATTCACACCCATCTCTTGTGTTTGTATATCTTTTAGTCAGTCAGCTTTGGTTGTAGAGTGCATATACTAGGTATATATTAAGTGGGGACATACAGCGTCTCTCCTTCATAGCCTGGCTAGCTTCACTCAGCAGTAAATCTTCCATATTCTTCCACTTTCTATCAAAACCCAGGGTTTTGTTGGTTTTTATGGGTGAACAGTATTCCATAGAGTATATGTGCCACAATTTTTCAATCCATTCATCTGTACAGGGGCATTTGGATCGGTTCCATGTCTTAGCAATAGTGAATAGTGCCACAATAAACATCAATGTGCAAGCACTTTTCCAATGAAGGACTCTTCTGTCCTTTGGGTAGATACTGAGGAGTGGGATTGCTGGATCATATGGTAGATCTGTTTGTAGATTTTTGAGGAATCTCCAAATTGTTCTCCACAGTGACTGGATCAATTTCCATTCCCACCAGCAGTGTAAAAGAATTCCCCTTTCACCACACTCTGCCAACACTTATCATTTTTTGGTTTTTTAATCTTAGATCCTGAGGGGAGAATGGAGGAGAAGGGATTGTGGCATCGCCGTCTCCCTTGGGGGGTGATTTCTCAATTTCTGTCTCTCTGTCTCACTCTGTTGCTGGTGAGCGCACGTGCTCTATAGCAAAAATCTCTACTAAATAAATAAATAAAAAAATAAAGTCTTTGCCTATCCCAATGTCTCCCAGAGTTTCCCTAGTGTTTCCCAGGAGCAACTTTATAGTTGGAGGTCTTAGATTTAGATCCTTGATCCACCTTGACTTGATTTTTGTCAAAGGTGAGAGGAAAGGGTTCAGATTCATCTTTCTGCAAGTGGAAATCCAGTTTTTCCAGGACCGTTTGTTGAAGAGGCTTTCATTTTCCCATTGGATTGACTGGTAACCCTTGTCAAAGATCAGTTGACTGTATGTTAGGGCATTTATTTCTGGGGACTCTATTCTGTTCCATTGGTCCATGTGTCTGTTTCTGTGCCAGCACCATGCTGTTTTGATTACCACAGCTTTGTAGTGTATTTTTGGGTCAGGGAGTGAGATACAATCCATTCCACTCTTCTTGTGTAGAATTACTTTGGCAATACGGGGTCTTTTATGATTCCATACAAATCTTATAATTGTCTTTTCTAGATCTGTGAGGAATGTGTCTGGTACTTTGATTGGGATTGCATTAAATATGTAGATTAATTTGGGTAGAATTGATATTTTGATTATATTAATTCTTTCAATCCATGAACATGGGATGTCCTTCCACTTTTTTGTGTCATTTTCAATTTCTTTTTTGAGCTTCTCATAATTTTCTTTGTGGAGGTCTTTAACTTCTTTGGTTAGATTTATTCCTAAATATCGTATACTTTTGATGGCTATGATAAATGGAATAACTTTTTTCAGTTCTATCTCAGTCTGCCTGTTATTCATATATAGAAATGGTATCGATTTCTGTATATTGATTTTATATCCTGCAACATTACTGTAATCATATATTACTTCCAATAATTTTTCCATGGAGACCATTGGGTCTTCTATGTATACAATCATGCCATCTGTGAATAGAGATAGTTCCACCTCCTCTTTTCCTATTCAGATGCCTTTAATTTTTTTCCTCTTTTCTGATTGCATCAGTGAGGACTTCAATACTATATTAAAAAGGAGTGGAGAAAGTGGGCTTCCTTGTCTTGTTCCTGTGTTTAGTGGGAACGCTTTCAGTTTTTCTCTGGAGGATGATGTTCGCTATGGGTTTTTCATAGATGCCTTTTATTGTGTTGAGAAATGACCCTTCTATGCCAATTTTGCTGAGAGTCTTGATCATGAAGGGATGTTGCATCTTATCAAATGCTTTTTCTGCATCAATTGATATGACCATATAGTTTTTATCTTTAATCTGCTAATATGATGCATTATATTTATGGTTTTGTGTATGTTGAACCAACCTTCCATTCCTGGGATAAAGCATATCTGATTATGGTGTAGGATCTTTTTTATAAGTTGTTGGATACAATTTGCTAGTATCTTGTTTAGAATCTTTGTGTCTATGTTCATCAGAGATGTTGGTTTATAGTTTTCCTTCCTTGTCCTGTCCTTATCTGTTTTAAGAATGAGGGTGACAGAGGATTCAGAGAATGAATTAGGGAGAGATTCATCCCTTTGGATCTTTAGAAATAACTTGAACAGAATGGGGGTTAACTCTTCTTTGAAAGTTTTGTAGAATTCAGGGGTGAATCCAGGGCCAGGGCTTTTCTTTGTTGGGAGGTTATTTATTACTGATTCAATCTCCTGGCTTGTTATGGGCCTATTCAGACTTTCTATGTCCTCCTGGCTCATTCTAGGCAGATTATATTTGTCCAGGAAATTGTCCATCTCATCCAGATTGTCTTGTTTCTTAGCACATAGGTGTTCAAAGTATCCTCTAATGATTCTTTGAATGTCTACTATGTCTGTTGTTATATTACCAGCTTCATTGCAGATCCATCTAGTTCCTTTCTTTCTTCTTGTTAATAAATCTCACTAGTGGTGTATGAATTTTGTTTATCCTTTCAAAGAACCAACTTTTACTTTAATTTATTTTCTGCATAGTACGTTTATTTTCTGTTTCATTTATTTCTGCTTGGATCTTTATTATTTCCTTTCTACTGGATTTTTTTGGATTTTTTGCTGTTGCTTTTCCAATTCTCTGAGACATGATGTTAGGTCATCTATTTGCCTTCTTTCTGTCTTCCTCTTATGTGCACTAATTGCTCTTATGACTCTTATGACTGTTTTAGCAGTGTCCCAAAGATTATGGAAATTCGTGTCCTCATTGTCATTGGCTTCCATGAATCTTTTGATTTCAGTATTTATTTCTTTGGTAGTAGTGAAGTCATTCAGAAGTAGGTTATTTAGTTTCCATGTATTTGGGTCTTTTTAAGGATTTCTCTTGAAATTAAAATCAAGTTTAATTCCATCATGGTCAGAAAAGATGCTGGATATAGTTTTTATGCCTCTGAATCTGTAGAGGCTTGTTTTGTGCCCTATGATATGGTCGATCTTAGAATAGGTTCCATGTCGGAGTGAAAAAAGGATATTTCATGGTTTTTGGATGGAAAGTTCTATAGATGTCTGTTAAGTCCTTTTGATTTATGATATCATTTAGATCCTTGATCTCTTTACATATTTTTTGCCTAGATGATCTGTCCAGAGGGGAAAGTGCAGTGTAGAGATCTCCAACAATTAGTGCGTTGCAGTCTATCTCCCTTTTTAGATCTAACAGTCTTTCCTTCACATATTTGTGTGCTCCTGTGTTAGGTAGATAGATATTTGTAAGTGTTATATCTTCTTGATCTATAGAGCCTTTTATTACGATATAGTGCCCGTCTTTGTCTCTTCAAACAGTTTTTGTTTTAAAGCCTATTTTATCAGAAATTAGTATCTCAACTCCAGCTCTTTTTTGGTTCCCATTTGCATGGAAAACCTTTTTCCAACCCTTCACTTTCAGTCTATGTATGTCTTTCTCCACAAGATGGGTTTCCTGTAGGCAACAGATAGAGGGTTTCTGTTGTTTTGCCCATTCAGCCAGTTTGTGGTTTTTGATTGGAGAATTTAATCTATTAACATTCAATGTTATTATCAATGTGACAAGATCTATACTGATGTTTAAGTTGGCCATTGTCTTAGCTGACTTTTATTTCTTTGTTTATGGCTTTTAATTCTTTAGTTTTCCTGGAACAGTACTTTCTTCAGGGTTTCTTGAAGAGCTGGTCTGGTGAAATTCTTTCAGGTCTTGTTTGTCTGAGAAGATTTTAATCTTTTTTTTTTTTCCCATATGAAGGATAATCTTGCAGGATACCATAATCTTGGTTGAAATTATTTCTCTCTTAGCACTTTCAATACATCTTTCTATTCTTTCCTTGATTTCATTGTTTCTGTTGGGAGGTCTGGTGTTAGCTGATGGGATGACATTTGTATGTCACTTCTCATTTCTCTCTTGCCAGTTTTAGTATCATTTCTTTATCTGTGGTCTTGGACAGTCTGGCTAAGATGTGCCTTGGGGAAGATCTTCTGGAATTGATTCTATTTGGAGTCCTTTGTATTTCTTGGGTCTGGACGGTTGAGTGTCTCTCTAGTCTAGGGAAATTTTCTTCCAGGATTTCATGGAGTAAATTTTCCATGCAGTTATTAGTTTCTTCACCTTCTGGGATGCCAATTATTCTGATGTTTGGGCGTTTAATTGAGTCTAGTATTTCTCATATATTATCCTTGTGGGTTTTGTTTTGTTTTGTTTTGTTTTGTTTTCAACCATTTTGGTGTTTTTTTCTAGATCAGAGGTCTTATCTTCTACATCAGAGATTCGGTCTTCAGCATGGTCTAATCAACTTTTAATACTTTCAAGAGAGTTTTTGATTTCCTGTACTACAGACTTTATCTCTAATAGTTCCACCTGATTCTTCCTCAGGGTGTCCATTTCTTCTTTCATGTCCTGGAAGGACTTCCTAATCTCCTGTAGTTCGTTGTCTTTTTTCTGTTCCAATTCATAGAATCTGGTAACCATGAATGTTCTAAATTCTTTGTCTGACATTTTGGTAATGTCCTCCATATTTATGAGAGATGGAGGGGACTGACCATTTTCCTTTGGTGGAGACATATTTCCTTGTTTATTCAGACCTGAGGCTCTTCTTCTACTTCTAGCCATGGGAAGATGTATTCACTTTGAATACCTCTTACAGGAACGTTTCTCCAACTAGGACTGATTTTCCCTTTTGTTGCAAATTAATGTTTGCCTAAGTCTCTCTTCTGTTGTGTTTACCAATGTGGTATCAAGAGGAGTACTCTACTGAGGTGTCTGAAAAGCAATAGCTCCTTTTTCTCAGGAGGATCAGTACAAGGAAAGAAACCAGAGAATGTTATATTACTAGGGGATTTCAGATATCTGATTATAGACCTGTCTAGTTCCTCTGGCAGGGTGGAAGATGAAGAGGAGAGGATATTAGGTGAAACAACAACAACAACAACAACAAAAAACACAGAGAAATAAAGAAAAAGTCGTACGCCACGCTAACGTGTGGCGCGTGATTTTGCCAAAGGCCTGCAGCTGGGTCTGTGGCCTGCTGCTGGGGACAGGACAGGCTGTGGGAGGAGGAAGACCAGGAAATTAATGAGAGGATAAAGAAGCTCAAAAATCAAAAGTAGAACATACTAGCTACCTACCTAAGAGGCAGGGGCTTGGGCTGGGGGTCTGCAGGTGAGATGAGGGGGCAGCGATGTCCCTGCCTCAGAGTCCCTGGCTTGCCAAAGGCCTGCAGCTGAGTCTCTGACTAATTTATTATTATTCAGAACTGTTAGGCAACTGTTCAAAACCACATAGAAATTGAAGAACTGCTGTCTATGTGTAATTGGTAATGGTGTTTTAGACAATTTATTAGAAGGATTAAAGTAAAGGAGATACACCATCAGTGTAGATTTGTAAATTTTGCCACCATAAGACTTAAGATAATTAAAAACCAAATAGCAGATCAAAAAACAATAAGTCATTAATTTTAAATAGGCAGATTATGAAAACAGTGACAGAAAAAACAATGAGAGTAGCCATCGTAGAAAAGAACAATGAATTTAAACTGATATAATTCAAAGAAATACAATTATTTAATTTTAAAAGGGGCACTGTGGTGTAAAACAGTAGTCTAAAGCACAACACTCTGTTAGGCTGACCCAGATTAGGGGTTCCAACTTTGCATCCAGAGACCTCCCTGAGTACACTGTGTGTCCACGATCTGGCCTGAGTTCTGGGCTTTGATCACAGTGTAAGACCCTGTGGGTGCTATTTCTCTTTGTCTTTCTTTCCTATTCATGAAAGAAAAAAAAAAAAAACTTTTAAAAATATTTGCTCCCTGCTTAAAAGTTCCATTTTTAAGGCAATTTATGTAAATGTAACAATTTTATCTCATTCATAAGTTGGAAAATTTCAGTCATTTAATACATTTTGCAAAGTTGGTTTATCGACTTTCTGAATATCCAAATACAATTTAATGGACGGAAACTTTGGTATATTTAAATAAAAGAGAGCCAGAAGCATATTGAAATGGATCATAAAAGCTTTTGGCATGGGACAATGCCCATTCACAATCACGACTTTAATCTCCTCTTGATTCAAAACATTCAGGGTGCATTTAACATAGCACGACTTCTTTCAGATCCATGTGGTAATCAACAACTGCCAATCAACAGTTCACGGTCTTCTTGTAGCATCATTAACTTTGTAGAACATTATCTTGACCTACTTTCCCACCCAAGCTCTTTATACTCTCAGTCTGTGGTAGACATTATAATTAAAATGGTTTCCTGATACTATTAAAATCAAGACTATGAAAATGTACTGATAGGTATTGACTTTATCTAATTTTGGTTTACTACTCTGGTAAATTTTATTATTTCAACATTCATTCATTTATTCATTATGAATAAGTATTTTTGTATCCATCCTATGTGCCTAGAACTTCTTACAGCTTATACTCAATGATAATTTAATAAAGAAAATAAATCCAAGTTAACTGTGTTTATAAAGACTGAGTTAGGACCAGCAGGTGGCAAAATGTTTAAGGTTCTGGATGCCCATATGACCAACCACAGTTTGAGTCCCAGACCCAGCTTGAAAATCATGCCAGGTGTGTGTGCATGCATGCTCAAAAGCCCTTGGCTTTGAAAATAGAGTGATGATGAATAAGGTAAATACAGTCTCTGTCCTTAAATAGATTCAGTGAATACAAAGACTCAGGTTTGAGAGAATGTTGAAGGTTGTAGGAAATTTTTCAAAAAGATAATACTTATTTAAAAAAGCATGCAAGTAAAGTTGAGAACATAGAAGTAAATAAAGTAATAAATGGCCTAATAAGCTGCATTCTAAAAATCGGACTTTGTTTAAGAAATGATGAAAATACAATGATGTATTAGGAAAAAGGAAGAAATGGAATAGTTGTACATTATGAGAAAATCGTTACTGCTAAGTTCTGGGGTTCTATCTAAGGAGAGAAAATTTGAAGATGTTGAGAAGGGTTTAAACCACTGATCATTCTACCAGTACTTTTATAATTTGTTCAAATGTCTGCATATACATTGTGCATCAATAAAAAGTTTATGTAAATATTTTTAAAAGATCTGGGAGCAGCAGTTGGTGTAATGGTTTCACCACTGGACTCCCACGTAGTTGACTGCAACTCAAGTCCTGGACTCAGTGGCTTAAACTCACTCCGGGTGCGTGTGTGCATGCCCAAGATCCCGAGAAGAGAATGGAGAAGGGATTGTGGCATGGCTATCCCACTTGGGGGTGATTTCTCGCTTTCTGTCTCTCTGTCTCTCTCTTTCTGGTGCGCACTCGCACCCTATAGCAAAAACCTCTGAAAAAGAAAATCTATTGACTGCTGTTTTGTGCTAGTCACTAATGAATAATGGGGATACAGAGGAAACAAGAATTTGATTTAGCAAAAAAGACGGGAGAAAGGAGAAAAAAACAAGCATGTAAAAAAAATACAAAACAGACAGTAAGATAGTTTAAATATATCAGTATTTGCTGCCATATTCGTATTTTTATTATTGATATATTTGTCTATTGAAAACAATCATAAATGGTTTTAAGTCCAAATAAATAAATGATTACTGATATGTTTGTGCCAGTAGAAAAAAAAAAAGGTATGCTTTTGCTAAACTTAGATTAAAAATAAATTAAAATCATTTGCTGCTTGCAAGAAGCATCCTTTATGTGTACTTTATGTTTACTTTATGTTTACTTTTTGAAAGTATTAATATTATAAATACATTTCTAAAATAGCCCTGAGAGTCATTACCCTGCATGTTCTGAGCCATTTAGCTCAAGGCCACATGGTCTATTTTTTTTTAAACCAGATCTCATGGCTTCTCATCTTGCCTCTCACTCTCTATCTGTATGTGTTCAATCCATTTCTTTGTATTGCTAAGAAAGAATCCTTTTAAGTCTAAAATTCAAAGCTGATATTTTTTAACTCCATTTCTTATTCTTACCTACAAAATAAAGGACCTTCTCTTGCTCGATTTCCAGTTTTAGACCCCAACGTAGTGCTTCTTACAGCTTATACTCAGTGACAATTCAGTAAAGAAAATAAACCCAAGATAACTGTGTTAAAAAAGAGTTGGGGCCAGGAGGTGGCAAGACCTTTAAGGTGCTGGATTCTCATGTGATCAACCACGGTTTGAGTCCCAGACCCACCTTGAAAATCATGCCAGGCATGTGTGCATACATGCTCAAAATTCCAAGAGGAAACTGGAGGAGAAGGGGTTACAGTGTGACTATCCCCTCTGGGGGGAGGAGCGTGATTTCTCACTTTCCCTCTCTTTGTCTCTCTCTGGCAAACAATGCATCCTATGACAAAAACCTGAAAAACAACAAGAAAAAGACTGACCTGGATGTGTGTGTGTGTGAGAGAGAGAGAGAGAGAGTGTGTGTGTGTGTGTGTGTGTGTGTGTGTATCTTTGGGTGTACAAGAGAGACACAGAGAAAGTACACTAGGGTCATTGAATTAAGCACTTAGTAGAATAGGTCACTAGTAAATGGGCCCCTTAAATAAAGCTCAGGTGATGGAAGATGTTATAAGCAACATCATGATCATCTGCACAATTCCATTTTAACTGAAGAATCGTAATATCCAAAAAATGAAGTAAAAGGAAACCAGAAAATGTTTCAGGAGTTACTTGCCTACACATAGGTGGTTATAAATTCAATTCAGTTAAAATTAAGTCACTAGTTCTAAATGTTCTTCCTGTCCATTAAAAGAAGACAGTTCTTTATTTCTCAATGCTATGTCAAACATGGGGAACTTCTTTAAAAGTAACAGTTCCGATATCAAAGAGTTCTAGGACTCATGGCCAGGATGAAAGGGGATACCCCGCAGAGCCTGAAATAGTCTTAGGGAACGTCTTCAAGAAGAGGCGATGTTAGCTCATATTTAAAGCATAAATAGAAGTCGATTTCCAGAATAGATAAACAAATTGGTCTTTATTCAAGATAAGTAAAGACCTTTCAAGATAATATTAGGTCAATATTTGATAACATTTATAAACTGCTAAGTGATTAAGAGGCCAGCCCCTGGACCTCTTAGATTGTCCAGGCTCAAATTCTGATTTTCCTTTGCTATCTGTGTTATGTAGCACAAACTACTTTAACTCTGTGTGTTACTGTTTCCTCATCTGTAAAATGAGGATTATAATAATAGTCCCTCCTTCATAGAGTGGTTGTGAAGATTAAAAGGATAAATGCATGCAAAAACCTAGACTGGTTTCTTCCACGTGGTAATTACTAGTCAAAGATAGCTGCTGACATTTACTTTTCGAGATTTGCTGCGTCCTTCTGTGGGATGCTCTTGGAGGAATCCAACCACTTCTGTTGATCTGGACAATTCAGGAATGTCCGCAGAGTTTCATAGCCCACAAAGCAAATCGAAATCCTTGCACGTGTCAAGACTCATTCGTCTGATAAATTACATTAGAGGATATGACTACTTTTATGCTTTGTCTTTTGGGAGTCTCACCCTTGCCCCCGTCCAGTGTGCAGTGTTGTCTCCTACTGTAAAAATTACTGCCTCTCTGGCAAATGGAATTGTTTTTTTCTGGCAGGTTATGGTTTCAGTGATGACGTCTAGCCCCTTCTACTACAGATTGGGAACTCAGTAACAACTTAACAGGACTTCTCACTGGGTGTTGGTCAAATTGCTTGGTGTGTGTTTGTGAATGAAAGGGACTAAGGGGAGGTGGGTAGACATGGGTCTTTGCACTCCAAGGATAGAGGGCTGGTTTTTATTTTATTTTTTAGTAAATTACATAAGGTCAAGCTCCATAATGTCCACAGGTTTGCTTGCAGTGAGACACTTGAATCCATTTCAGTTTGGTCCTAAGTAGGAAGCCCCATGGAAATACGGGGTAAGTATTAGCCCATAGCTGCCCTAATCCAGGTTCCTATTCCATTTTGTACCAAATTGGAATCCTGGAGTGCTTTGTAGGCATGAGGCATTTGTATGCAACTGGGATAGGATAGATGTGAGAATAATAAATAAAAATTTTCTTCCCTAAAATACATTTTTTCAGGAGGAAGGCCTTCATAATTCTTATTCATCCCAGCAATCTCTAAGCCCTAGAGAGGTTCAGAGCAGACATTCAAAACATGCTTGTTAAAAAACTGACTGAATAAATGAGTTAATCATTTTCCTCACCAAAAAAGTGAGCCAGCCTCCTATTTTTTAAGGTTGTATGGAGAATTTATCTTTTTCCGAAGCCTCCAGCTCAGACTGTATTTAACACTCCATTAAACAAAGGGGAAAAAAGCCTTGCCTTGGCCAAGTAGTTTGCAAACTTACCCTTCTGCAAAAGAGCTGAAGGAAAAGCAATCAAAAACAGCCAAAGGTGGAAAATGTAGGTAACCGTTTGTCCCACATAGGTCCCTATTCTTCGCTGTGGAGAAAGCAGCGTGTCCTGTAACTACAAAGCGGTTTTTAGAACCAGCATTTGGATGTAAATGCTCCCCAGTAATTTGCTTACATTGAGACATGCGCGTACCTTCCATGCCTCGCTAAGAGTTAGAAGCGACAAACAATAATTTGTCTATTTGTGAAGACAGAGGAGGCCTTGGAGTTAGAGTTAGTTTCAAAAAGTTGCTGCAAGTATAGAACCAGTATTCTTGAGGAGAAAACGTGTTCATGGATGCTGTGTAGGAAGCATCACAGCTGTTGTAATCACACTCGATTGTGTTTAATCATCTGACACACGCTTTCGTAACTTTATAAATTTTATTGTTATTTAATTTTCACAATGCATGGGGAAGTACTATTATTATTGTTATTCTTTTAGTTCCTATAGGGCACTTGTGCTTGCAGGAGGGAGAGAGAGAGAGAGGAAAGTGAGAAATCACCACCACCATACCTCCTCAATGGGATGGCCATGCATCAATCCCTTCTCCATTCTCCCCTCGGTATTTTGGGCTTGTACACATGTACAGCGAATTCCTCAAGTTGCTGGCTCTGTGAACTGTGCAGTTGGCCATGTAGGATCCAGCCACGTAACCACCATGCCACTGGCTAGCCTGGAGAGTTATTCTTCTCGCTTTCAAATGATATAATAGAAGCAAAAATGTTCAGTAACCTGTCCAAGGATCTCACATTTAGTAAGTATCAGAATCTGATATGTACCCTAAAATTTTGGGTTCTTGTTCTGTGCTTTTAACTACTATGCTGTGTAAGAAATAAATATGATAAATACTTAAGTTTTTATAAATGAACTAAATTAATTGGTAATGTCCCTTTAGCTGGAACACTTAGCAGATTAATTTAATAAATATATGTGCCAATTACTATGTTCAGCACCATGGGACTCACACAATGATGCATCAAGAACAATCCTTGTGCCAGAGAATTTACAATCATGTGCAAAAGGCAGACATGAAAATGGCGGTAGCAGAAGTCACAAAATAAGTGCTGCAGGAGAGAAACATTCGTGGTATGGAAATTCACTTTAGCAACTACTGGGCACAGAGACTTTGAATTTGTCTCAGACAATTAAACTATGAATTCAGGACTTGGGGCCACTTAAAGTCATAAACAGATCATAAAGATTTGAGTGGTAAAGAGCACCGATTAGAAATCAATAGCTCTTTTATCTATATCTAACTCACAATCTGAGTTCCAGTGACCTTATCTTGTACGTGAATAGATGGAAATTGTCATTTATTTATTTGTCTTTGGTTCATTTTATTGGACCATTTATTTTAGGTGAGATTTAGATAAGACAACATATAATAATGAACACAGGAGCCAGCAGGGGGCATGGTGGTTAAGCTGCTGCATTCCCACATGGCTACCTGCAGTTAGAGTCCTAGCCCTGGTGCCTTGAAAACTGTGCCAGGTATATGTGCATGCCAAAATCCCAGGAGGAGAATGGAGAAGGGATCTTGATATGGCTATCCCCCCATAGTGAGGGGGATTTCTCACTTTTCCTTTCTCTGTCTCTCTCTGGAAAGTGCACATACCTTATGGCAAAAACCAAAAACCAAAAAGCCAAAAAAGAAAAAAACAATTGACATAGACATCTGGAACTTAAGGGTGATATCAGTATAATCATTGTAAACTGCTATTGGGGCTGTTATTTTTATTTGGTTATTTTGAGAAAGAGAGAAAGAGAGAGAGAGACAGGTACCCCTGCTAGGCTCTCACTGTGCTGTGATCCTTTTCCCAGCCTCCTAGCCAGCCAGGATCATGGCTATGCATGAGTGTGCATGGACATGGCCGGCACGTTTGGCTCTACCAATAAGGACCTCCCATGTGGCACCAGTACTGCCTAGCAGCTGCCTACCACTTGTGCCACCATGGTTAGGCCATGCTTTTCTTTTTACTTGCTGCCATATAAATAAACTCATCATTATATACTTGCTGTTTACACTGTCTTTTTCAAGGTAAGACTCATGTGATCAAAGTGGAAGGAACTTCTTATATCTCATTGCCATCCCTGGGCATTTTATATTCTGGTTTCTTTTTACATTAAATTTTGCTTAATTATTTCATTGTTTGATTACATGTCCTTGTAATGATCCTCAATTATCTTACAGTGCTGTTGCTGTTATTTTATTGACTGTGAACTACAGAAAACTGCAGCCGTCATCACCACGCCTGCAGCAAATTGCATTTTCCAATAATAGCTTCAATGATAACCTTGCATCCCACGTGATCTTTTCATAATATGACTTTGAAAATCCTTCCCTTGAGATGCAGGGCAGATTTATCACTACAGCAGATGTAATCTATATCACTTTTAAGGCCAGGTCGTAAGAAGCAATATATCTTCTGGCTGATTCTCTGGAGATGTCATGTCCAAGGAAATCCAACTAGCTCATAGAAAGGTGCAGAACGATTGACAGGGAGAATAGTCAAGCCTCCTGCCCAGTCCTCAGTGAACTCCCAGATAACGATCAATATCAGTTTCCCGGCATGAGTGAAGCCATCTTGAAAGTCACCAACTCAGCTGCTGACATGTGAAGGGATTTCAAAAACTGTGTAAAACGTGAAATTAAAATAAGTGTTCATTTTGGTGCAGAAAAATTGAAATCAATGCAAATTTCTTTATTCAATATGCATTTTCTGCAAACTTCAAAGACCCCTTGCCTTGTAAAGCAGAGATAGCCAGCCCTAAGATATCTTTCCAAATTAAAGATTGTTTAGCAAAATAAATGACTGTTATTTCTTCGAGCCATTTAAGTCTTTAGCTGTTGGGCCACACAGCAGCACCTAACTGCTGCAGTACCCACTACTGTCTCATGGGTAACCATTTTGATCCTTCTCTCTCGTCTTTGCGTCCTGTGCTTCCTGTGCACCAGGTGCCATTGCAGGCAGTAGAAATATAAGTTCTCCCGTAGGCCATGTGTAGTACGTAGTGCAACACTGCATGTCCATCAAGAAATCAAAAACTGCCTTTTAAATATTATTATATGACTTGCCTGAGATGCAAAGGGATCTGGGAGGGTATTCTAATTATACATTTCACTGAGTGAGTGATGAGATCTCCTGATAACTAATATTTTCTGAGTGCCTATTATATGTAGTCGTTATTATAACCAGTTATTTATTTATGTTTGTAAAGATTTTTTTCTCTTTTGTAATTGAGATTTATTGGTTGTGTCAAGGATCAGCACAGGCATTTCAATTTGTACCCAATTCTTAACATACACACCAAAAATTTAAAAAGCCAAGTATAGCAATTCTTTTTAAGTTATTCCATTGACATTCCAGCTTCAAATTTGTAGGCAAATTTTCCTTAAGAGGATATCAAGAACCACTGTCTTCAGATGTTGAAAGCTGTTATGTAAGTCCCACCAAATCACAATTTAGTATCATACAGACTACATACTACAAATTTCCAACCTTTCACACACATGAACAGAATTATTAGGAAAACTGGACTACCATGACCAAAGATGTTACAGAGTGCACACAATTCTGACAGGGAGAGCAACAATCAAAGAGTAGTTTTCTTTAGGAAACAATACTACTAAAAAACATAATAGAAGTAATTTAAAATATTCAAGACACATTACATGCATGACTGTGACTCCAAACTGCCATTTAGCACACATACACTCACCAGAGTGACAGAGACAGAGGGAAAGAATGTGAGAAAACACCCCCCTCCCCAGGAGAGATTACCCCTCTGTAATCCCTTCTCTTCCGTTGTCCTCTCAGGATTTGGAGCATGCACACTCATGCACTCGGCATGGGCTTGAAGCCACCGTGTCCGATATTCAAACCTCAGTCGACCATGTATGAGTCTAGTGATGAAAGCATTGAGTCTTCTGCTGGTCCCAAACACCTTTTAAATATATCAACAATTTAGCTTTCACATGATGCCATAAGTTATTAATATACTAATAGATCCTGTAGTTTCTCTGATTTTACACCTGAGAAAGCTAGGCAATCATCTGCAAATATAAGGAGAGGTTTAACAATTTGACCAAACTCAAAGACTTAAGATGTGATTGACATTTGAACCCAGTCAGTCTGAGTTTAATCACTGAACTGTGCTGGAAGAACCCAAGATGTGTATTTTCAGGCAGAGGAAACGTAAAGGGTCACTGAGGGGACCGTGTGTTTGGAGATGGAGGATGCTAAAGCAATGAGTATAGGCAACAGAGATGGAGATGTGCTACTCAGATCTCCCTATACAGGGAGATGAGGACTGTTGGACCACCACACCACCTGCCAGCCCTGCATAATGAACTTTTGAAACATTACAAATAAAATGTATTCTCAACAAAAATTTCTTTCTTTAATAAGCAAACTAATACTTCTGTCAACCTAGAAATAGCAATAATATATATGAAATCATATACATTTTTAACTTTCAAAAGTTTATTTATGGGCCAGCCCATGGCTTGGTGGTTTAAAAGGAGCTGGCTCCCACATGGCCAATTGGTGTGGTTCAAGTCCCGGACCCAGAGGATTGATAAACAGTCTGGCTGCATGAACATGTGTGTCCCAAATCCTGAAAGCAGGAACATTGGGTGGAGAAGGGATTGGATTACAGTGTGGCTATTTCCCATGAGAGGTGCTTTCTCCCTTTTCCTCACTGATGGGTGTATATACTTTCTGATTAGTTAGTTAGTTAGTTAGTTAGTTAGTTTAGTATTTTTTCTTTATCTTTTTCTTTTTTCTTTTCTTTTTTTCAGTCTGAAAACAGCCACTGTTTATTTACTGACCAGATTACAAAAATAATCATGGTGGAATCCTTTGTTCATCCTTCTAATAAGTCTGTTGATCTGGTCTTCCCTGTTGCCAGCATCTCCACTTTCCACAAAATGGGTGGTCTTTTTCTTCATCCCACCTTGTGGAGAAGATCATTTGAAGGGCCACAGGAAGTTATTTGCTTCTTTGAAGCATTTTCCAGAAGTATAGATTTCATGAATCAGATCCTTCATGCAGATGATGCCAAATTTACCAAGAGATTAAGCAAACAAAGTTATTGGTCAAAGCAATTAGTTTCTTATTAATTTTGCTATAACCACACTTATAGATTAGTTCATTTACTGACTTCAAGTTTGGGTATTCCCATGCAATAAGTGGTTCCACAATTCTCAACATTTTAATGGAGGCCTTATAGAGCTTAACAAAGATGCCATCGATGATCTGGAGAAGACAAAGAAGCTGCAGCACCTTTTGAATCTTTGGGTTCACTCCATTGAAATCTCTGATCCTGATGACAAATGCCAATTTGGGTTCTGCAGGTACATAGAAGATGCCAGCTTTTCTTGCCATCCTGGCCATGCAAATTTCACTTCTGTACATCTGTCTATATTTCTTACAATAATGCCGAGCTTTTTCATAAATAAGCTTCCTCCTTGCCTTTTGAAGCATCTTTTGAGCAAACTTCTTTCTCAGGTGCTTGATAGTTAGCTCCACAAAATGTCTTCACTTTTTCTTAAGGGTTTCTGCCATAGCAGGAATCTTTTCCTTGGTTTCTGCCACAGCAGGAGCCTTCTCTTTCTTTTCTTGAATGCCCTACATGGTTCTAGACAGAAAAAAGCAGTACATTTTATTTTTAAGCTTATTTATCTCACTAGTGAGAAGGACAGAGAAAGAAAGAGAGGAGAGAGAGACGGCATTCCAGAGGGTCTCAACGCCATGATTCAGCCCCAGCTTCAGCCGACAGTGGGTCACAGAGGCCCATACCTGGCCCTTCTCAAGCAGGTCAGCTGATGTGAACTGGCAACCTTTCCTTGTGGGTCTGCCTGACTGACAGAACATTGCATTTCACTGCTGCCTCATGTCTGGCCTCCCATGTTTTATTTTTTGACACAACTTTATCATGTAGAAAACACTTAACTTGCCTTCTTTAATGTTTTTAGTAAGTCAGACATCGTATATGTGTTATCAGTTCCTTTTTCCCTGAGAGAGAAGGTGACCAAGGTCACATGAAGAATAAGAGAGTCCAAGTTAGGGCCCGAGTGAACATCGAATACCCAGGCATGTTTTCTCCCCACCACACTATGCAGTCTCCGCCACACTGAAAATGAGAGCACCGAGCACTTACTATTGTTTTTACTTTTCCCTCCCAATCTGAGAAAGAACCGAACTCTAGCTCCACTCTTGATTTACTTACCATATTATTCAAATGGGACTTGTTAGGAGTGCTAGGTAAGTGTTCAATGGAAGTAAATAGTCAATAAAGTAATCTTGCCACAGGTGCAGTTGCAGTGACTGGAAACTTGGAATAAACAACACACTCCCTGTGCCAAGAAGTATAGGAGAAGAGCTAAGATAGCAAAATGAACCAGTGACAGCTTTCTGAAAATTGTGGTGCAGCTCTGACCCAGGAGGTTCCTATGGGGAGCCTAGTGGAGTTGTACCCTGGGATGTCAGTGAAGGAAAGTTCCAAGACAAGGTGCAGAATCAGGATCTGAAAGTGAACAAACTAGGCTCCTCTCCATTCAAAGAACATCTCATTAGGAATGACTTTGTAAAATGCATACCTATGATTATTTCAGCACTGTTGTATCCCCCGGCATTAAAGATTCTGCTGTGGCCCTTAACCATCTCCAAAGTCTTTCAGCAATCTACTACAATTGATTTTTTACATGGTTTATACTATTAACATGTTGGAGCACTATGAGAGAAATGGCTGACAGGGTTGTGCTCGGAAATTTTCATTCCTAAATTAGTGAGCATGTCTGCTACGTGACCGGATATTACTACTTTCCTCACAGACTTTCACCCACGGTAATCAGGAGAAAGACCTGGAGGGAGTCTCTACGGGCATGCCCTTTTGATATCCACCATTTGTATTTTGTTTCCTGTCAGAATTCCCAGTAACTGATTATGAAATAAGTATTTGCATGCAGGAATTATGAGAGGGACCTAGGATATAATATCAATAAGAATGAAGAAGCAGACTTGGCTAGAAGGGTTTTAGGAGTTTCAGAAAAAACTGTAACAAATGCTACATGGGGCTCTGCAGCTAAAATAACACCTTAGGTTTGTCTCAAATGGAAGCAAAGGGACCAGACCTTCATAACTCCCCCAAAACAGTCATTGGATAAAATTTAATTTTATTCATTATTATTTATTTGCTATAGGGCACATATGCTCACCAGAGAGAGAGAGAGAGAGACAGAAGGAGAGTGAAAATGAGAAAGTAAGCCACCAAGTCTGGGACTCGAACCTCATTCAGCCATGAGTCCAGCATCTTAACCACCATGCTACCCGCTAGCCGTGCTGGAGGAAATTTTTAAGAGGAAGGATAGGGAACAAAATAATGTTCATTGCTTAAGTTTCACTTGATGTTGTAATTCAAGTTTATTGTCTCTTCCTCAACTGTGTCTTTTAGATTCTACTCACCCTTAGCAAGCACTTCTGGTGGACTAATACTTAGTGACATAGCCCATATTCTCATCTGTGAAGATCTGAGCCTGTTCTCACTATGACACTCACAGGTTGTGGCTGTTGCACTTGGCCATGGTTCATACAAACTTGGCAGCAGAGTATGAAAAGATCAGTACTTCACTTAGATGCTAAAGATACTTTTTCCAAGCCTCATTGTATGATTAATAGCAGACCAACTCCTGATTAGCATCAATTATTCTGCCTTGACTATTGCTTTTATAACATGAAGAACCTTAAACAATTGAACAGATTTAGCTTAAATTTGAAAGAAATCTTTTCTGTTTTTTGGACAAAATGGGTGGTCTTTTTCTTCATCCCACCTTGTGGAGAAGATCATTTGAAGGGCCACAGGAAGTTATTTGCTTCTTTGAAGCATTTTCCAGAAGTATAGATTTCATGAATCAGATCCTTCATGCAGATGATGCCAAATTTACCAAGAGATTAAGCAAACAAAGTTATTGGTCAAAGCAATTAGTTTCTTATTAATTTTGCTATAACCACACTTATAGATTAGTTCATTTACTGACTTCAAGTTTGGGTATTCCCATGCAATAAGTGGTTCCACAATTCTCAACATTTTAATGGAGGCCTTATAGAGCTTAACAAAGATGCCATCGATGATCTGGAGAAGACAAAGAAGCTGCAGCACCTTTTGAATCTTTGGGTTCACTCCATTGAAATCTCTGATCCTGATGACAAATGCCAATTTGGGTTCTGCAGGTACATAGAAGATGCCAGCTTTTCTTGCCATCCTGGCCATGCAAATTTCACTTCTGTACATCTGTCTATATTTCTTACAATAATGCCGAGCTTTTTCATAAATAAGCTTCCTCCTTGCCTTTTGAAGCATCTTTTGAGCAAACTTCTTTCTCAGGTGCTTGATAGTTAGCTCCACAAAATGTCTTCACTTTTTCTTAAGGGTTTCTGCCATAGCAGGAATCTTTTCCTTGGTTTCTGCCACAGCAGGAGCCTTCTCTTTCTTTTCTTGAATGCCCTACATGGTTCTAGACAGAAAAAAGCAGTACATTTTATTTTTAAGCTTATTTATCTCACTAGTGAGAAGGACAGAGAAAGAAAGAGAGGAGAGAGAGACGGCATTCCAGAGGGTCTCAACGCCATGATTCAGCCCCAGCTTCAGCCGACAGTGGGTCACAGAGGCCCATACCTGGCCCTTCTCAAGCAGGTCAGCTGATGTGAACTGGCAACCTTTCCTTGTGGGTCTGCCTGACTGACAGAACATTGCATTTCACTGCTGCCTCATGTCTGGCCTCCCATGTTTTATTTTTTGACACAACTTTATCATGTAGAAAACACTTAACTTGCCTTCTTTAATGTTTTTAGTAAGTCAGACATCGTATATGTGTTATCAGTTCCTTTTTCCCTGAGAGAGAAGGTGACCAAGGTCACATGAAGAATAAGAGAGTCCAAGTTAGGGCCCGAGTGAACATCGAATACCCAGGCATGTTTTCTCCCCACCACACTATGCAGTCTCCGCCACACTGAAAATGAGAGCACCGAGCACTTACTATTGTTTTTACTTTTCCCTCCCAATCTGAGAAAGAACCGAACTCTAGCTCCACTCTTGATTTACTTACCATATTATTCAAATGGGACTTGTTAGGAGTGCTAGGTAAGTGTTCAATGGAAGTAAATAGTCAATAAAGTAATCTTGCCACAGGTGCAGTTGCAGTGACTGGAAACTTGGAATAAACAACACACTCCCTGTGCCAAGAAGTATAGGAGAAGAGCTAAGATAGCAAAATGAACCAGTGACAGCTTTCTGAAAATTGTGGTGCAGCTCTGACCCAGGAGGTTCCTATGGGGAGCCTAGTGGAGTTGTACCCTGGGATGTCAGTGAAGGAAAGTTCCAAGACAAGGTGCAGAATCAGGATCTGAAAGTGAACAAACTAGGCTCCTCTCCATTCAAAGAACATCTCATTAGGAATGACTTTGTAAAATGCATACCTATGATTATTTCAGCACTGTTGTATCCCCCGGCATTAAAGATTCTGCTGTGGCCCTTAACCATCTCCAAAGTCTTTCAGCAATCTACTACAATTGATTTTTTACATGGTTTATACTATTAACATGTTGGAGCACTATGAGAGAAATGGCTGACAGGGTTGTGCTCGGAAATTTTCATTCCTAAATTAGTGAGCATGTCTGCTACGTGACCGGATATTACTACTTTCCTCACAGACTTTCACCCACGGTAATCAGGAGAAAGACCTGGAGGGAGTCTCTACGGGCATGCCCTTTTGATATCCACCATTTGTATTTTGTTTCCTGTCAGAATTCCCAGTAACTGATTATGAAATAAGTATTTGCATGCAGGAATTATGAGAGGGACCTAGGATATAATATCAATAAGAATGAAGAAGCAGACTTGGCTAGAAGGGTTTTAGGAGTTTCAGAAAAAACTGTAACAAATGCTACATGGGGCTCTGCAGCTAAAATAACACCTTAGGTTTGTCTCAAATGGAAGCAAAGGGACCAGACCTTCATAACTCCCCCAAAACAGTCATTGGATAAAATTTAATTTTATTCATTATTATTTATTTGCTATAGGGCACATATGCTCACCAGAGAGAGAGAGAGAGAGACAGAAGGAGAGTGAAAATGAGAAAGTAAGCCACCAAGTCTGGGACTCGAACCTCATTCAGCCATGAGTCCAGCATCTTAACCACCATGCTACCCGCTAGCCGTGCTGGAGGAAATTTTTAAGAGGAAGGATAGGGAACAAAATAATGTTCATTGCTTAAGTTTCACTTGATGTTGTAATTCAAGTTTATTGTCTCTTCCTCAACTGTGTCTTTTAGATTCTACTCACCCTTAGCAAGCACTTCTGGTGGACTAATACTTAGTGACATAGCCCATATTCTCATCTGTGAAGATCTGAGCCTGTTCTCACTATGACACTCACAGGTTGTGGCTGTTGCACTTGGCCATGGTTCATACAAACTTGGCAGCAGAGTATGAAAAGATCAGTACTTCACTTAGATGCTAAAGATACTTTTTCCAAGCCTCATTGTATGATTAATAGCAGACCAACTCCTGATTAGCATCAATTATTCTGCCTTGACTATTGCTTTTATAACATGAAGAACCTTAAACAATTGAACAGATTTAGCTTAAATTTGAAAGAAATCTTTTCTGTTTTTTGGAAGAATAGGGAAATCAGATGTTGAGATTCACTGAGCTTAGAGTTATAGGAACAAAAATTACAAATTCTCTAAGTAGTTCAGTGCAAGTGATGGTAATGAGCTTGCCCCTACTTTCACTCCTTGGGTTCTCAGCCCATGAATTCCACCTTCTAGGAAGATAGAACCCTGTAATATTTATTGTTTCAAGTGTGAACCACATCATAAAGGATGAGGACCCATCCTCCCCAAATATCTCCAAGTTAGATATTACTGTATTTTCAAAAGGCCATCCCATTACTCTATCATACTGGCAGCTTCTGGATAGTACAGTATATGTCAGGATCAGTGGCTCCCATGATCACATGACTACTGTTACACCTCCTTTGCTATAAAGTGGGGCCTTTGATGTTATAGGATCTTATGTGAGATTCTATGTCATAAGTCAAAACACTGCAATTGCTCAAATGGCAGTATTGTCTGAGGCAATGTGAGCCAGAAAGGTAAGTAATGCATATAATACGTGTTGACCTCATTTGAGATAAATCAACACTCTCTCTAGAGTGGAATATGTCAATGCAATCAATGTGCCAACAATAGATGATTCGTATGTTGGAGAAATAAAGAATGTTGAGGCTCAAAGATGGCTTCTATCGTTGATCAACATTCAGCATTGATATTGACTTGAAGGAGTACACGTGCTGGACCCATGTGACTTTCATCTCTGCCACATCTTTGTAGACTCTGGATATTTACCCAAGTAATTTGTAAATTCTATGTTTATTTTTTATGTAAGACAATGTTTTCTTTTCACACAAGATAGACAAACAAGTATATCACTCAAAATGCAGCCTGTTGGGAGTTGTCACAGTTGTTTTTCAGAGCCAACCCTGAGTGGGAATGTACTGCAGCAGTGGTTAACTCGACTTATCTCCATGTGTTTAGAATTCCCATTATAAAACAAGAATGTGTATCCTTTATAAATCGGTCATAAGGGACCTGCTTCTATGTGGCCATGGACATGGTTGAAGGAGTGTGCTTGTGCCACAGTGATAGAAGACATGATGATCTGGCCAGACCACGTATGCACGCTGTCTTGACCTACTCATGCTTAATCCTGAATGTACCACTTTCATTTCCAATAGATTACTGCTGCCCTGCCCCTCCCTCAAGTTTATGGACTTGTGAGTTCGAGAGAACCTAGCTCATGATGGGAAACTAGTCACATGGTCACTTGTTAAGCAGTGAGAAACTTCATCTCCACTCAGTTCCTGTGACATACCGGAGAAGCTTTTCTAACAGTAAAACCTCTGCTGCAGATTTCATGGCCCTTCTTCAGAGCCTTAGAAGTATATATTTTGATTCTCATACAGGGGTGTGAGAACTGCACATAACATCCTTCACACTCAAAGATACCTCTTATACCTTCAGGTCTGCCAAATCATATGGTCCAAGTGGCACAGCCACCATTTCCACAAACCAGGCAAACTAGAAATGCACTTCCTTCTGTGGGTAACACAGAGCTGGCAGCCTGGCTGCATCAGCTAGTAGGGGAGTGAGGCCAGTGTTTCGGACTGTACTAGGAATTTCCCTCAGCCTCTTTAAACTTGATTTCTTTATGTTGAATAGATTAAAGAATATCTTATTGGCTGCCATATACCTGTCCCCTAACAACATCATTTTCTATTACAAATGTTATCCATCCTCTTAGTTGTTCTAGTTGTGAAGGTCATTTCAGGTCTCTAATCCGCTCTCTGGTAAGGAATGGAGAGAGATCTCTTCCTGGCATTAGCCTTCCGTCTGTGCTTTAGACTTCTTGGATTTAGAATCATTTGGAGTGGAAGGTTTTTCTTTGTTTGCTTTCTTGATCTCTGTGATCAGTGAAGCTAGTCTAGTTATTTTGCAGATGCTTTAACCTCAGCTTCTGCTCTTTTCCCTTCTGCCCATCTCACCAACCCTAAAACCCAAAGCCAACTCTAATATTTCTATCTTAGAGTTACTGAAGTCTCTCCAGAAGGCAAGAGAGAAAAAGAGAGAGAGATGCTTATATAGCAAATTATTGACTGTATTTTTCTAATCATGACTTTAAAATTTTTTATTGGTGATTTGTCTTAATACATTTTCTCATTCACTTCAAAACTAGTTTGTGTAAAACGGAGGTTTTCCTCATTGAAGGTTTTATTGAGCAACCGACAGACTTTATCTCTTTTTACCGGCTCTTCAACAATTTTTTTCCTTAACTTCTCATTTTTCATAGCAGCAATTCTTCTGCCATTTCAAAAACACCTATTATTCATTTACACCCTAAATTTCTTGAGTTAGTCTTACTTGGAAAATAATTGTAAATTACTTTTGGAACTGCTAAATGGTGTAGAAGTTTCACATTTTTAACAGTATGAAATCAGATCTTCTTTATTATTTAGCTCAAAATTAGATTGTAAATGACTTTGGTTAATAGCTATAGCAATAGGAAACATCAACGTTTGGAGTGTAAGAGAAATTTGACCTCCAAATCTGAAGGTTATTTATGACTGACGTAATTCAATACTAAAGGATTAAACATATTAAAGGACCTATAGAAAAAGAGATCTGTCTATAAGAAGCATTAAATAAAACAGAGCCAGTTAGCCATGAGAGGTGTAGATAGAAGACAATCTGAAAGGAAAGTCAGCTATTCAATAAGTGGGACCTTGAAAGCACCACTTGGGATTGCCCAGAGCCAGTATCAATACTGACCACAGCTACTGTGGAGTTCCTCCCTGGGAGCTGCCTTTGTCAGGGAAAGCAGCTCTGAGGCCAGTGAGAGGAGGAGTTTGACCAGTGCAAGCCACTTTTTATTAGAACAACTACGATGGCAGAAAAATAAAGATGAGTATGAGATATCACTTGACACCATTAGAATGACTATTATAAAAATAAAAACATAAAGAATAAGTCTTGGTGAGAATGTACAGGAACGAGAACATACATTGCTGGTGGGAATGTAAAACAGTGCAGCCACTGTGGAAGGTGAATTGTGCATCCTCATAAAATTAAACATTGAATCTGCGGTAATTCCATTTCTGGGTATATATCCAAAAGAGCTCTAAACAAGGATATGACTAATAGTTATTCAGTCACATTCATAGCAGCATTATTTACAATAGCCTGAAGGTTGAAGCAACCCAGTATCTGTCAGTGAATGAACGGAAAAACAAAATGTGATATATTTAAACACATGGCATGGAATATTATTTAGTCTTAAAACAGAAAGGAAATTCTGAAACATGCTTCAACATAAATAATTCTTGAAGACATTATGCTAAGTGACATAAACCAGTCACAAGAGGACAGCTACTGCATGATCCTATTCATGTGAAGTTCCTACAGTAGCCAAACTCACAGAGACAGAAAAGAAAAAGATGGTTGCCAGAGCTAGGGGGAAGGAAGAGTGGGGAGATAGTGTTTAACGGATGCAAATTTCAGTTTCAAAAGGTGAATGAATTCTTGTGATGGATGGAATTGATGGTTGTACAACAATGAAAATATACTTAATGTCACTATGCATGCACAATGGTAAATTTATGCTACACATTACTTACTACAATTAAAATTATTTTGTTACGTTAAGGATCAGAGAAGTAAGGGCAATTTATATACCCTGCATCTCTCCACCCTCATCAAACATTAAATAAAAAGCAAATAATGATGAATTAATGCAACAATGGGGCAAAAATAATTAAGATAGCTAATCTGACAGGAAACCTATGACTTCTCCCCTTATCCCTTCAGCATTTCTCTTGGAAGGATTTCCATTGTATTTTACACCCAGCAAAGGAACAGAATGTATTAGTGATTCAATAACAGTTTGATAATACAAACTTTTCTGTGTCCAGATTTGTGTTCTGTGATGTAGAGGGACACAAAATAACTGAAGCCACCTGTTGTTTTTCATGCATATCAAATCTTCCAGAGGATATTTAACCTTTCCAAGCTGAATATGGTAGCTAGCACTGACAATTCATGGTGAGCTAAGTCTTTCTGCTGTCTGTTTTGTTTAGGTTTCCCCAATCATGGGAAATCATGTATTCTTAGGGCGGACATCACATTTCACATCATCATGTAATGCTAGAACAAGTTATTCTAAATCAATTGCCATTAGTGCCTTTGTAATGAAAGTTCATAAAAAAAGAAGAAGAAAGAAAAGAAAATCACATAAAATTTCAGATTGATTTTGTGACCGGGCTTTGAGTCATTTTATATTATAAAACAAACACACTCGGATATTTATACATGGGATCTAAATGATCACATTGACACAGTGTCAGCTACTTTAATTCATAAATCCAAACAGACAATGCTATATTTGACAAAAAAATAAAACTTACATATGCGTGACTACACAGAGAAAAGGTACGTATATATGATCCATCCATTGGCTGATCACTTTTTTCCCCATAGGTGTCAAAAAGCGACAACATTTTAGTTTATATATTTTCCCATGGTGGGGGGGTGGATTGCCTGGAAAAAAGCCTTTGCAAATGTTCATTCCTCTTTAATCATCGCTAGCCAACCTACTGAGCACACACTTTCTCATTATTCTTCCTAAAGCACAGCTTCGACACTGTCACTGCTCTGCACAGAAACTGTCAATGTTCCAAATAAACTCAAAGCCTCACTCAAAAGTCTAGGGCCTACCACGGTCTGCAACCTCTTTCTCAAATTACCCGGAATTAGACTTCTTTATTCATCTCCTTTCAAAATAGAATAGCAACTTGCCACTCCTGAACAAACCTTTATACTCCCATCTCTAGACCTAGCCTACAATTTTTCCTGACTAGAATGCCACTCTATCCAAATTCCACTTTTTCACGTCCAAATGTGTTGTAAGCTATTTGCTTAGCATCTTATTGTACTATAGGAAGGTTCATACATTTTGACAGACTGGACGTCATTTATGTACAGATTAATACTAAATGCTCTGTTTATTAAAAGCTTACATATAGAGATATAGAAAGACATTTTAGCTTCCGGGGAATCTAGAATTCTTCATTCTACATGATTTTATATAAGTTTGTCTTTCTGAAAATATTTAATTAAAAAATTAGTTATTATTGGGACCAACAGGTGGAGTGGTAGTTAAGGCACCAGACTCCCACACGGCTGACCAAGGTTCAGTCCTGGCCTTGGCAGCTTGCTTTCTCTCTCTCATCAAACTGAAGAGTAATAAATTAATTAATTAAATTAAATAAATAATTCTAAAAAAATAATCATTATCATTTATTCCCCTTGAAAACTTTTGAATAACTTCCATGCACTTCACATTATAGAAGGCAATGGGAAGTGATGAGAAAGTTAAAATGCTCATTATTTAAGAGTAATAAAGCATAAATAGAATACAATGTACAAAGTGACAACCTGGGTGGACCAGACTGTAGCAGAGTGGTAAAACATGACACTGTGAGGCTGACACACATGAGGGTTTTTGGGTTCACATCCCAGAGCCCTCCTTGAATACACAAAGCCACTGGTGACCATGATTCTGGCAGACTGAAGCTGGAAGAGGATCATGGCGTCAGGACACTGTTATGAGGAATGCCTGTCTATCCTTGTCTCCTTCTCTCAGGGAAGAAATAAATACATTTTAAAAAGAGAGAAAGAGAGGGCTAGCAGGGTGTGGTGGTTATGTTGCTGGACTCCCACACGGCCAACTGCAGTTAAGTCTCAGACTTGAGTGTCTGTGTGTGTACATGTCCAAAATCCCAAGAGGAGAGGGGAGGAGAACAGATTGTAGCATGGCAACCATTGGGAGATGATTTTTCACTTTCCCTCTCACTGTCTCTGTCTGTCTCTGGTGAGTGCACATACCCTATGGGGAAAAAAAGAAAAAGAGAAATAGGAAAAAGAAAAAAAGAGAGAGACAAAGTGAGACATTGTAAAAAAAATAAAAAAGAAGAAGAGAGCGAGAGAAAGACATGGCTATTGAATTAAAAGGAAGAAGATAATGGTCTTGCCTGGAGAGGATCTCAGAAAAATTCATGTTAAAACAAGATGTTTCCATATGTCTTCAGCAAATGTCAACCACAGTGGAAAAACTCTAGGGCAGCTAAGCATAAAACCGTCAACATGGATCTGTTTCCATGGTGTCAATTCTATATGTTTATATAGATTTTTCTCCTGGTTTCATGAATAAATCTACACACACAAAAGTATTGAAAACCACATTCACCACAAAATACCAAAGTTCTTAAATATTCGTGATTTTGAATATTACTGTCCATATCTCCACCCCGTACTAGCAATTTTTCAAAATTCAAGCAATTATTTTGACCATTCCTCCTTAGAAACTATTGATGTTGTGTGACTTTCCCAGCACAAAATAGCTCATGAGTAGAAATGGAGTGCTTACTTTAGGGACTAAGGTCTGTCTTCCACAAATTTCACGGGCTAGTAGTGACTTTATGAACCATTGGCAATTCATTTCAGAACCATTCTTACCTCTAACATAACTCTAAACAGACAACTCTAGAAATTATGCTTTCTTTCTTTAAAGGAATATATAAATTTCTGTGATGAAGAGAGAAAGAAGAAAGAAATCTCTATTAATCAAGTCTGGAATGCTACTATTAACAAATGAAACAGAACAGTAGTTATATGAAAAGTCAAGCAAAACAATGGATTTTCTTTCTTTCTTTCTTTCTTTGAGAGGTTTTTGCTATAGGGTGTGTGCGCTCTCCAGAGAGAAAGAGAGAGACAGAGAGACAGAAAGCGAGAAATCACCCCAGAAGGGGGATGGCCTTCTCCTCCATTCTCCTCTTGGGATTTTGGGCACGCACGGTCATGTGCCCGACATGAGTTTAAGCCACCGGGTCTGGGCCTTGAACTGTGGTAGATAACATAGGAGTCCAGCAACATAGCCATTATGCCAACCGCTGGTCCCTGGATTTTAAAATAACAAATGTTGGGACTAGCAGGTGGCTGGTGCCATGGTAGTTAAGGTGCTGGACTTCCACATGCCTGACCAGGGTTTGAGTATCAGAGGCAGTGGCTCGTAAATCATGCTGAGTGCATGTGTGCACATCCCCAAAATCCCAAGAGGAGAAATGAAAGAAGGGACTGCAGCATGGCCATCTTCCTTAGAGGGTAATTTCTCAGTTTCCCTCTCTTCCTCTCTCTCTGGTAGGGGCACATGCCCTATGGCAAAAACCTAAAAAAAAAAAAAAAAAACAGGAAAATATTTATTCAGTTCACATGAGGTGCCGCCATTTTAGACATGGCGGACAGAGCAACATAAAAGGCAACCGAGGCCCATGTTCTTTACGCATCTCATGTTCTATACATGTGCAATGTGGATTATAGAAAGAGCGGAAGCATGAAATAGGTGAAAGGAGTTCAAACGCATGTTGTTACCAAAACAAATTTCACAATTGAATTCGAAATAGCAATAAATGCTCCGAAAACAATAACTTCAGGGTATTTGATAAAGATGAACTGGCAGAGATCTAGATTAGGTAGGTACTATGGTCTAAAAGTTTGTTCCCCCTGCCCCCCTTTATATCCTGAAATCCTAACCTTCAAGGTGAGATTATTAGGAACTGGGGCCTTTGAGAAAGAGATTAATCTTTAAGAGTGGAGCCCTCAGGAATGACAATAGTGCCTTTATAAAACAGGCCCTTTTGACATGTGAGAACACAACTACTAACTAAGCTGTAAGCCAGGAAAAAAAAACCCTCACCAGACACTGACTCTACTGGTGACAGCCTCTGACACTGCGAGAAACAAACACCTGCTGTTGCTTGGCCACCCCTCTTCACCCTTTTGTTATGGCAGCCTGAGCCAACGGGACAGTGAGCAGGGAAGGCAGGTATATAAAAGAAGGTGATAGATCAGCTGACACCTGAGTTACCAATTTACAAAAGAGTCACTCACGTAGGAATACAAGAAAGAAAGCAGCAAGGGCGAAGGTCCCAAAGTTGAAACCACTGGAGAAGTTGAGAGGATAAGGCCAGAATGTCAGAAGCACGATGACTAGGTTGGGAGAGGCCGCAAAGTGAAACTGTAAGGAATGGTAAGATTGCGTAGGGCCATGCAAGGAAACCACGTCCATTTGTAGAGCGTATAGAAGGACGTTTTTGTTTTTTGTTTTTTGTTCTTTTAGAAGGTTTCACTATAGGGCACGTGCGCTCGCCAGAAAAGAGAGAGAGGGAGACAGAGAGATAGAAAGTGAGAAATCACCCCCCAGGGGGGGATGGCCATGCTGCAATCCCTTCTCATCCATTCTCCTCTCAGGATCATGGGCACGCATGCACACGTGCCCGGCGTGAGTTTAAACCACCGGATCCAGGATGCAAACCACTGTGGACTACGTGGGAGTCCAGCGACATAGCCATTATGCTAACTGCTGGTCCCAGAGGAGTTTTTATTTTGTTTCTGAAAGTTTGATTTAAAGCTATGGTAAAGATTCCTGTATACCCTCACTGTACATTAGTGAAATACATGTTATTTTCATATTAATTCTAACAGTTATTGAGGCACTTTTATGTGCTATGACTGAGTGGAAGTACAGGAGGGTAGATCTGATACTTGACCTCCAGGAATTTTTAGACTGATAAAAGAGAAAGGGCTAAATAACCTAAGTACATTACAGTTACACAGTTTCATAGGTTTTCTAAGGACCTACTGATGAGATCTTTGCATTTAATATAGCATGTAAAATGAGATTTGAAATGCAGGTATGATTTGAGTCTCTGGGAATGGAAGGAGGGGTATTGAAAGATGGATTAAGAGAGAAAGAAAACTTCAGGGCCTTTTGCAGAATACAGGGGATAGCATTTAAACAAGTGTTGCTGTCACAGTCCATACATGTGAGGTAATGGGAACAATTCATTCAGTGAATTTATTTTTCATAGGAAGAATAGGGTTTTGTTTCTAATTTATTTATTTATATGTTTCATAAGAAAAAAAGAGAGAGAAAGGGATGTCCCCAATCTAACACATAACTACCCAGGCCCAGGTAGTCTGGGTCACAGACAGAAGCATACGCCTGCTATGTTTAGGGAGGTCCTGAGACTCAAACAAAGAACCCTCCCCATGTGGGTTCAGTTGCATTACCACCGCATCCCCACCTAGCTCTCATTCAGAGAATATTTATTAAACAAGTACTACATGGGAAGTGCCTTTCTAGCTGCTGGTGAGCATTAATGAATGAAATAAAGTCTATTCTTAGGATCAGTCCAGCAGGGGGAGAAAGACAAACAAATAAGTAAATACAGACTACAAGCTGCTGTAAATGTTCTAGAGGAAAATTAGACAGAGACAGGACAAAGGCCATTAGTAGGTAATTAAACTTTTACAAATGATGGTCAAGGAAGGCCTCTTTAGTAAGTGGCATTAAAGCAGAGGCCTAAAAAACAGAGGACTCATACAAACCTCTGAGGAAGATTCTTCAAAGCAGAGGTAATGGTGGGAATGAAATTGTCATTCACTTTGATACAAAGGACCCCAGGATGGGTATTTGTTAGGCAATCTAGCTGTCAGTTCTAGTCATTTTCTTAGTTCAGTCTCAAATAAATTATAATAGAGTGGGTAACTTAAACAGTTCCAGAGTCTAAGAAATCCACAATCAAATAATTAGAAGCTTTTGTGTCTGTCTAGGAAACTCTTCCTGGTTTGCAAATGGTAGTCTTCTTATAGTCTCACATGATGGAGAACAGAGACAGATGTGCTTGCTTAATCTCCTCCTCTTTTTATTAGTTCTGTTATGAGGACCCCATCCTTGACCAATCTAACTTTATTTAGCAAAAGTTTGACTTTCAAATATTGTGACATTAGAGATTAGGATTTCAACATATGAATTTTGAGGAGAAACAAACATGCAATATGAACAGATATAGTAAGTTCAACATGCCTATTTGTAGCTAAGTAGAAATTTTGAAAAAGCTGAGACAAGAGTTCAAGGAAAATGTATGAACTGGAAATAAAATATGAAAAGAATCAAAAGAGAGATGGTATTTATCATTTTGTACATGGAAGAAAAAACCAACAAAGGTGAGACATGTCAAGGAATAAGAAAATAATAGGAGAGTCAATGGAATCAGTGTCCCAAAAGAAAATGTGATCAACCATGACAAATATCTTTAGGTATTTTGGAAAATTTTCCTTTTGCTCTTTCTTTTTTCTTTTACTTTTCTTCCTTTCTTTCTTTTTTTTTTTCAGCTTTTCTGTCCCCTTCCTTGTACTTTTAACTTGTTCATTTCTTTCTCTTCCTCTCACCCTCTCAGGATCCATCCTGGCGGGTCCATCTCTGCTGTCCTGTGTAAGCACACTGCTTACAAACTGGTTTTCAGTTTTTAACCCTTTTTTATTTTCTGTGACATATTTTTTCTCCTACTTTTGTTCTAGTTCTTTCCTTCTTTTTCTTCTTACTTCTTCACTTTTTCCCCATCTCTACTTTCTTTTTGTTCCTATTTCTTCACTTTTTTTCTATTACTATTTCCTACTCTTTTTCTTTTTTCCTTCCTTTCCTATTTTATTACTGAACCCTTATCCACTATCTAGAGAAGATTAGGTACATAGTAACTAAACATCTAAATATTGAGATTTTTAGAGAATTCTTTTCCTCTCACTGTACTGGTTGTAAAAAGAGGGAAATTCTCCTTCATAAATTCAATTTCAACACCCCTCCTGTGATCCCCACATTGGAGGATACATGAGAAGAGAGGAAATACCACCAAATTATTTTACAGTTGGAAAAACACACGAGCTCACACCTACAGAATCCTTCTCCAACAAATTAGCCAAAAGTGAATATATTACCAAAGACCAAAAATAGGAAAAGAGAATCAAGTAATACATCACCCACAAGGGGCCACTCTATTTCACCTCCAAGTAGGGAAACATTAGAGAGTATTACTGAAATGTCAAAAAAAGAATTTAGAGCATTCATGGTAACAGAATTATATGAGATGCAAGAGAAAAGAGACATTGAGCTCCAAGAGATGAGGAAATCCTTCCACAATATGAAAGAGGAATTGGACACCATAAAAAATAAAATGGAACTTTTAGATATGAAGGCTGTAATACAGAAAATCAAAAACTCCCTTGAAAGTATTAAAAGCAGGTGAGGCCACGCAAAAGATCAAATCTCAGAAGTAGAAGACAAAAACCAATGACCTAGAAAAAATGATAAAAAATACGAGAAAACAGCCAAGAAAATTGAGGATACTATATGAAAAATAATAGATACCATGAAACACCCAAACATGTGAATAACTAGTATACCAGAAGATGAAGAAACTAATAAGGACATTGATAATCTATTCCATGAAATTCTGGAAGACAAATTTTCAAGTATAGAGAGTCATTCAAACATTCAGACCCAAGAAATACAAAGAACCTAAGTGGAATCAGTCCAAGAAGATCCTCTCCACAAAACATTGTAGCTAGATTGTCCAAGACCACAAGATACTAAGATTGGCAAGAGAGAAATGACAAATCACTTACAAAAGCTATCCCATTAGGCTAACACCAGACCTCTCATAGGATACGATGCAAGCAAGGAAGGAATGGGGAAATATATTCAAAGTGTTAAATGAAAAACAATTTTAATCAAGAATATTATACCTGGCAAGATTATTCTTTATATGGGAAAAGAAGATAAAAATGTTCTTGGATAAACCAAGCCTGAAAGAATTTACCAACTCTACAACAGCTCTTCGAGAAATTCTGAAAGGGGTACTATACCAAGAAAACTAAAGATAGACAGACAGCAATTAAAGAAAGAAAAAAAAAAGTATATGGCCAACTTAATGGTAGGGTCAAGTCTGGAAATATCCATAATAATGTTGAATGTAAATGGGTTAAATTATCTGATTAAAAGACATAGATTGGCAGAATAGATTAAAAATCAGAAACCCTCCATCTGCTGCCTACAAGAAACCCATATCATGGATAAAGACATACATAGACTAAAAGTGAAGGGCTATAAAAAGGTATTCCATGCAAATGGAAACAAAATAAGAGTGGGAGTTGCTATGCTGATTTCAGACAAAAGAGGCTTTAAAACAAAAATGGTAAGAGACAACGAAGGGCATTATATAGTAGTAAAAAGACTAATTCACCAAGAAGATATAATGCTTATAAATGTCTATGAACCCAATTCAGGAGCACTCAAACATGTAAAGGAAAGATTGCTAGACCTAAATGGAGAGATAGATTGTAACACAATAATTATTAGAGATCTCAAAACCCCATTATCTCCTTTAGACAGGTCAATGAGACAAAAAAATAAGCAGAGATTCTGGACCTAAATGATACCATAAATCAGATGGACTTGTTAGACATCTATAGAACTTTGCACCCCAGAAAACACAAAATATACATTTTTCTCAGTCCCACATGGTACTTTCTTGAAGATTGACCACATGATAGGGCACAAAACCAGCCTTTACAGATTGAAAGGCATAGAAACTATATCCAGGATCTTCTCCAATCATGATGGAATTAAACTTGATATTTATCTCAGGGAAAATCCTAAAAAATACACAAATACATGGAAACTAAATAACCTACTTCTGAATGACGTCATGATTATTGAAGAGATCCAGACATAAATCAAAAGATTCATGGAAACAAATGATAATGAGTACACAAGTTTTCATAATTTATGGGACACTGCAAAAGCAGTCATAAGAGCAAGTTCATAGCAATTAGTGCACATAAGAAAAAGATGGAAAGGTGGCAAAAGGACAATCTAACATCGTGCCTCAAGGAATTGGAAAATAACAGCAGAAAAATCCAAAAAACTCCAGGAGAAAAGAAGTAATGAAGATCCAAGCAGAAATAAATGAAATAGAAAAGAAGTAAACCATACAGAAAATAAGATAAACAAGATTGCCACACCATTAGCTGGACTAATTAAGAAGAAGAGAGAAAAGAACCAGATACTTCAAATTCACAGTGAATCAGGCAACATTACAACAGACATAATAGAAATGCAAAACATTATTAGAGGATACTGTGAGCGACTATATGCCAATGAAGAAGAAAACCTGGATGAGATGGTCAAATTCCTGAACACATATAATCTACCAAGATTGATACAGGAGGGCATAGAAAGTATGAATAGACCTATAACAAGCAGTGAGATTGAATCAGTAATAAATAACCTCCCAACAAAGAAAAGTCCAGATCCCGATGGCTTCACTGCTGAATTTTACAAAACTTTTAAAGAAGAGGTAACCCCCATTCTACTCACACTATTTCTAGAGATCCAAAAGTAAGAAACCCTTCTTAATTCATTCTATGAAGCCTCCATTATCCTCATTCCCAAAATAAATAAGGATACAACAAAAAAGGAAAACTACAGACCTATATCTCTGATGAATATAGATGCAGAAATTTTCAACAAGACACTTGCTAACCATATTCAACAGCATATAAAAAAGGTTATTCATTGTGACCAGGTAGGCTTTATTCCAGGGCTGCAAGGGTGGTTCAACATATGCAAAACCATAAATGTAATACGCCATGTTAACAGAAAGAAAGGTAAAACCATATGATAATTTCAATCTATGTGGAAAGAGCATTCGACAAAATACAACATGGCTTTATGATCAAGACTCTCAGTAAAATTGGCATAGAAGGACCATTTCTCAGCATAATAAAAGCCATTTATGAAAAACCTA
>NW_006160028.1:772063-810540 GCF_000334495.1 Tupaia belangeri chinensis | reverse complement strand
AAGAAAAAAAGAGAGAGAAAGGGATGTCCCCAATCTAACACATAACTACCCAGGCCCAGGTAGTCTGGGTCACAGACAGAAGCATACGCCTGCTATGTTTAGGGAGGTCCTGAGACTCAAACAAAGAACCCTCCCCATGTGGGTTCAGTTGCATTACCACCGCATCCCCACCTAGCTCTCATTCAGAGAATATTTATTAAACAAGTACTACATGGGAAGTGCCTTTCTAGCTGCTGGTGAGCATTAATGAATGAAATAAAGTCTATTCTTAGGATCAGTCCAGCAGGGGGAGAAAGACAAACAAATAAGTAAATACAGACTACAAGCTGCTGTAAATGTTCTAGAGGAAAATTAGACAGAGACAGGACAAAGGCCATTAGTAGGTAATTAAACTTTTACAAATGATGGTCAAGGAAGGCCTCTTTAGTAAGTGGCATTAAAGCAGAGGCCTAAAAAACAGAGGACTCATACAAACCTCTGAGGAAGATTCTTCAAAGCAGAGGTAATGGTGGGAATGAAATTGTCATTCACTTTGATACAAAGGACCCCAGGATGGGTATTTGTTAGGCAATCTAGCTGTCAGTTCTAGTCATTTTCTTAGTTCAGTCTCAAATAAATTATAATAGAGTGGGTAACTTAAACAGTTCCAGAGTCTAAGAAATCCACAATCAAATAATTAGAAGCTTTTGTGTCTGTCTAGGAAACTCTTCCTGGTTTGCAAATGGTAGTCTTCTTATAGTCTCACATGATGGAGAACAGAGACAGATGTGCTTGCTTAATCTCCTCCTCTTTTTATTAGTTCTGTTATGAGGACCCCATCCTTGACCAATCTAACTTTATTTAGCAAAAGTTTGACTTTCAAATATTGTGACATTAGAGATTAGGATTTCAACATATGAATTTTGAGGAGAAACAAACATGCAATATGAACAGATATAGTAAGTTCAACATGCCTATTTGTAGCTAAGTAGAAATTTTGAAAAAGCTGAGACAAGAGTTCAAGGAAAATGTATGAACTGGAAATAAAATATGAAAAGAATCAAAAGAGAGATGGTATTTATCATTTTGTACATGGAAGAAAAAACCAACAAAGGTGAGACATGTCAAGGAATAAGAAAATAATAGGAGAGTCAATGGAATCAGTGTCCCAAAAGAAAATGTGATCAACCATGACAAATATCTTTAGGTATTTTGGAAAATTTTCCTTTTGCTCTTTCTTTTTTCTTTTACTTTTCTTCCTTTCTTTCTTTTTTTTTTTCAGCTTTTCTGTCCCCTTCCTTGTACTTTTAACTTGTTCATTTCTTTCTCTTCCTCTCACCCTCTCAGGATCCATCCTGGCGGGTCCATCTCTGCTGTCCTGTGTAAGCACACTGCTTACAAACTGGTTTTCAGTTTTTAACCCTTTTTTATTTTCTGTGACATATTTTTTCTCCTACTTTTGTTCTAGTTCTTTCCTTCTTTTTCTTCTTACTTCTTCACTTTTTCCCCATCTCTACTTTCTTTTTGTTCCTATTTCTTCACTTTTTTTCTATTACTATTTCCTACTCTTTTTCTTTTTTCCTTCCTTTCCTATTTTATTACTGAACCCTTATCCACTATCTAGAGAAGATTAGGTACATAGTAACTAAACATCTAAATATTGAGATTTTTAGAGAATTCTTTTCCTCTCACTGTACTGGTTGTAAAAAGAGGGAAATTCTCCTTCATAAATTCAATTTCAACACCCCTCCTGTGATCCCCACATTGGAGGATACATGAGAAGAGAGGAAATACCACCAAATTATTTTACAGTTGGAAAAACACACGAGCTCACACCTACAGAATCCTTCTCCAACAAATTAGCCAAAAGTGAATATATTACCAAAGACCAAAAATAGGAAAAGAGAATCAAGTAATACATCACCCACAAGGGGCCACTCTATTTCACCTCCAAGTAGGGAAACATTAGAGAGTATTACTGAAATGTCAAAAAAAGAATTTAGAGCATTCATGGTAACAGAATTATATGAGATGCAAGAGAAAAGAGACATTGAGCTCCAAGAGATGAGGAAATCCTTCCACAATATGAAAGAGGAATTGGACACCATAAAAAATAAAATGGAACTTTTAGATATGAAGGCTGTAATACAGAAAATCAAAAACTCCCTTGAAAGTATTAAAAGCAGGTGAGGCCACGCAAAAGATCAAATCTCAGAAGTAGAAGACAAAAACCAATGACCTAGAAAAAATGATAAAAAATACGAGAAAACAGCCAAGAAAATTGAGGATACTATATGAAAAATAATAGATACCATGAAACACCCAAACATGTGAATAACTAGTATACCAGAAGATGAAGAAACTAATAAGGACATTGATAATCTATTCCATGAAATTCTGGAAGACAAATTTTCAAGTATAGAGAGTCATTCAAACATTCAGACCCAAGAAATACAAAGAACCTAAGTGGAATCAGTCCAAGAAGATCCTCTCCACAAAACATTGTAGCTAGATTGTCCAAGACCACAAGATACTAAGATTGGCAAGAGAGAAATGACAAATCACTTACAAAAGCTATCCCATTAGGCTAACACCAGACCTCTCATAGGATACGATGCAAGCAAGGAAGGAATGGGGAAATATATTCAAAGTGTTAAATGAAAAACAATTTTAATCAAGAATATTATACCTGGCAAGATTATTCTTTATATGGGAAAAGAAGATAAAAATGTTCTTGGATAAACCAAGCCTGAAAGAATTTACCAACTCTACAACAGCTCTTCGAGAAATTCTGAAAGGGGTACTATACCAAGAAAACTAAAGATAGACAGACAGCAATTAAAGAAAGAAAAAAAAAAGTATATGGCCAACTTAATGGTAGGGTCAAGTCTGGAAATATCCATAATAATGTTGAATGTAAATGGGTTAAATTATCTGATTAAAAGACATAGATTGGCAGAATAGATTAAAAATCAGAAACCCTCCATCTGCTGCCTACAAGAAACCCATATCATGGATAAAGACATACATAGACTAAAAGTGAAGGGCTATAAAAAGGTATTCCATGCAAATGGAAACAAAATAAGAGTGGGAGTTGCTATGCTGATTTCAGACAAAAGAGGCTTTAAAACAAAAATGGTAAGAGACAACGAAGGGCATTATATAGTAGTAAAAAGACTAATTCACCAAGAAGATATAATGCTTATAAATGTCTATGAACCCAATTCAGGAGCACTCAAACATGTAAAGGAAAGATTGCTAGACCTAAATGGAGAGATAGATTGTAACACAATAATTATTAGAGATCTCAAAACCCCATTATCTCCTTTAGACAGGTCAATGAGACAAAAAAATAAGCAGAGATTCTGGACCTAAATGATACCATAAATCAGATGGACTTGTTAGACATCTATAGAACTTTGCACCCCAGAAAACACAAAATATACATTTTTCTCAGTCCCACATGGTACTTTCTTGAAGATTGACCACATGATAGGGCACAAAACCAGCCTTTACAGATTGAAAGGCATAGAAACTATATCCAGGATCTTCTCCAATCATGATGGAATTAAACTTGATATTTATCTCAGGGAAAATCCTAAAAAATACACAAATACATGGAAACTAAATAACCTACTTCTGAATGACGTCATGATTATTGAAGAGATCCAGACATAAATCAAAAGATTCATGGAAACAAATGATAATGAGTACACAAGTTTTCATAATTTATGGGACACTGCAAAAGCAGTCATAAGAGCAAGTTCATAGCAATTAGTGCACATAAGAAAAAGATGGAAAGGTGGCAAAAGGACAATCTAACATCGTGCCTCAAGGAATTGGAAAATAACAGCAGAAAAATCCAAAAAACTCCAGGAGAAAAGAAGTAATGAAGATCCAAGCAGAAATAAATGAAATAGAAAAGAAGTAAACCATACAGAAAATAAGATAAACAAGATTGCCACACCATTAGCTGGACTAATTAAGAAGAAGAGAGAAAAGAACCAGATACTTCAAATTCACAGTGAATCAGGCAACATTACAACAGACATAATAGAAATGCAAAACATTATTAGAGGATACTGTGAGCGACTATATGCCAATGAAGAAGAAAACCTGGATGAGATGGTCAAATTCCTGAACACATATAATCTACCAAGATTGATACAGGAGGGCATAGAAAGTATGAATAGACCTATAACAAGCAGTGAGATTGAATCAGTAATAAATAACCTCCCAACAAAGAAAAGTCCAGATCCCGATGGCTTCACTGCTGAATTTTACAAAACTTTTAAAGAAGAGGTAACCCCCATTCTACTCACACTATTTCTAGAGATCCAAAAGTAAGAAACCCTTCTTAATTCATTCTATGAAGCCTCCATTATCCTCATTCCCAAAATAAATAAGGATACAACAAAAAAGGAAAACTACAGACCTATATCTCTGATGAATATAGATGCAGAAATTTTCAACAAGACACTTGCTAACCATATTCAACAGCATATAAAAAATGTTATTCATTATGATCAAGTAGGTTTTATTTCAGGGATGCAAGAGTGGTTCAACATATGCAAAGCCATAAATGTAATATACCATATTAACAGAAAGAAAGATAAAAACCACATTATCAGCTCAATTGATGTGGAGAAAGCATTTGACAAAACACATTTCTTTACAATTAAGACTCTCAGGAAAATTGGTATTGAAGGATAGTTTCTCAGCATAATAAAAAATCATATATAAAAAACCTATAGCTAACATTATGTTAAATGAGGAAAAGCTGAAAGCTTTTCCACTTAAAATGGGTACAGGACAAGCCTGTCCACTTTCTCTGCTCCTATTCGATATAGTACTGGAAGTCCTAGCCAATGAGATACGACAAGAGAAGGAAATAAAAGGCATTCCAATAAGGAAAGAAGAGTTGACATTATCTCTGTTTGAAGATGACATGATTGTGTACATAGAAGACCCAATAGTATCCATGAGAAAACTTCTCAAAGTAACAAAAGCATACAGTAAAGTGGCAGGATACAATATTAACTTACTAAAATCTATAGCATTTCTATATACAAACAACAAGCAGACAGAGACAAAACTGAAGAAAGTAATCCCATTTACCATAGCCATGAGAACTATAAGATATCTAGGAATAAAACTAAACAAGGATGTCAAAGACCTCTATAAGGAAAACTATAAAAACCTTAAAAAGGAAGTCAAAAAAGACACAAAAAAGTGGAAGGACATCTCATGGTCCTGGATTAGCAGAATTAATACAATCAAAATGGCAATCCTACCCAAATTAATCTACATGTTTAATACGTTCCCTATAAAATTATAAGAGACATTCTTCACAGATCTAGAAAAGACAATCATAGAATTTGTCTGAAATCATAAAAGACCCCATGTTGCCAAAGCCATCCTGCAAAGAAGAGTGGAGCAGTGGAACAGAGTAGAGACCCCAGAAATGAACCACAAGACATACAACCAACTGATCTTTGACAATGGGTATCAGTCAACCCAGTGGGAAAAGGAAAACCTCTTTAGCAAATGGTGCTGGAAAAACTGGGTATCCACCTGCAGAAAGATAAATCTAAACCCTATCTGTCACCATTAACAAAAATCAACTCAAAGTGGATCAAAGACTTAAACCTAAGACTGCAGACTATAAAACTACTGAAGGAAAACTCTGGGGAAACTCTGGGAGACATTGGGGTAGGCAAAGACTTTTTAAGCAAGACTCCCAAAATATAGGCAATAATCCCCAAAATAGGTTGGATTATATCAGATTAAGAAGTTTCTGCACAGCAAAGGACTCTGTAATTAGTGTGACATGACAACCCTTGGAATGGGAGAGAATTGTTGTTAAATGTGCCTCAGATAATGGACTGATAACCAGAATACATGGAGAACTCAAGCAGCTTACCTGGAAGAAAATGATTAACCCAATTAAAAGATGGGAAAATGAGCTGAATGAATAACTTTTTAAGGAAAACATATGAACAGCCAAAAAGCATGTGAAAAAATGTTCAACATCCCTCATCATAAAGGAGATGCACATCAAAACCACAGTGAGATACCACCTAACCGCAATCAGAATGGCAAAGACTAAAAAAATAAAAAATGATAAGTGCTGGCAGGTATGTGGTGAAAGGGGAACACTCCTACATTGTTGATGAGAATGTATATTGGTTCAGCCACTGTGGAGAACAATATGGAGGTTCTTCAAAGACCTTCAGATAGAACTACCATATAATCCAGCAATTCCACTCCTGCGTATCTTCCCAAAGGACAGAAGAATGCTCAGTTGGAAAAGTACTTGCACAACTATATTTATTATTATTCATGATTGCTAAGACATGGAACCAACCAAAATGTCCACAAACGAATGAATGGATTGAAAAATTGTGGCACATATACTCCATGGAATATTATTCAGTCATTAGAAAAAAACAACAAGGCCCTGTAATTTGATAGAAAGTGGATGAATATGGAAGATTTGTTGCTGAGTGAAGCAAGTCAGGCTATGATGTCTCTCCACTTAATATATATAGACTGTCTGCACTCTATGATAGAGACTGAAAGACTGGAGGACATAAAAGCATAAAAAATTGTTGTGGACAGTAGAGACAAAGTGGAAAGAAAGTGTAGGAGGGGAAGAGTGCAGGAAAGGAAACTAGGGGAAAAATATGGAGAGACAATCGTGGGACATGGGACCAGCAGTGGTGTAATGGCTAGGTAATTGGAATCCTACGTAGTCTACCATGGTTTGAGTCCCAGACCCAGTGGCTTAAACTCATGCTGGGCGTAGGTGTGTGCGTGCCTAAGATCCCAAGAGGAGAATGGAGGAGAAGGGATTGTGGTGTGGCCATTTCCCCGGGGGGTGATCTCTCACTTTCTGTCTCTCTATCTCTTTCTGTCTTTCTGGGGAGTGCATGCACCCTATAGCAAAAACCTCTTCAAAAAAACAACAAAAAAAAAGATATTTGTGGGACACAAATATGATTTGTCATCTGTTGATGAGGTTGTGTATAGTATTCTCAGGTGTACTGAGATGTGTATCATGCTGGGTAAAATCACTTTACAATCTAAAGGATGTATAGCTATTGACTATATAAATAATAATAATAACAATAATAAAATTAAAATCTCACAAAAGTAGGGTCAAGAAGGGAAAGATGGAGAATAATTTGTACAAGTTGACACATTTGGGGCTATAAAAACTGACAAAGAAAAGAGACACTGGCAGGAGGAAAAGATAGGTCAAGAAAAGGTTTTTCCTGTGGGAAACAGATTAGTCTAATTATATACTCTTGGCAATGATCCATTTGAGAGAGCGATTTATGATTAAAAAAAAAGAAAACTGTATAATTGAAGCAGTGAGCAGTCACACATCTTGATATCTAACGTATTAACAATTCATCTATACTAATATGAGGGAAGCAGGGTACACTGGTATTAGCATTTTCAGATATGTAGATGTGGTAATAGCAACTTCCAGAAATTATTTTCCAAGTTCTCTTAAGCTTATTTTATTCCTGATAGAGGGCACGTTATGCATATGAGAGAAGGAAAGAGACAGAGATAACCTTGACAGGTCTTGTCATGCCATGATCTCCTTTCCCTAGTCTTCAGCTCCTCAGGTTTCTGGGTGCCAGTCTAGGTGATCCACATGTTTTCAGACTCTCCAGGAGACCTGCACTTGCAGTCAGCCATGTTACTTTCAGCACTACAGTACAGTTTGCTACTGCCAGATTGGGCATCTCATTGCTTTTCTGACCTTGAAGGCAATGTCATGAGCTGAGAGTGTGACTGGAAAGGAGGCAGATGTGGTGGTTTGTGGAGAGAAGGTTTAAAAAATATCTCTAAAGGAGAAGGAGAAAAAAATGAAGTTCATTTTCCTAAGAGGATTCCAAGTCAGGACAAAATGTTTAATATTAGCAAGAATTCATTTTAAATGGTGTCAATAAGCAGAGTATATCTGTTTTTTTTTTATCCAGCACAATTTCAGGGCCAGTATAGGAGTAACATTGTTAAATCAACTTTGACTCATTAAAATGATTATGATGATGAGGACAGCATGGATGGATTTTAAACTGAAGAAGGACAGATGGGATATAAGTACAATGAGCCTGGAGGAATGAGTATGCTACAATCATTGGTAATCTATAAAGTTTTCTTATTATCTAAGTGGGAGGTCAAAGGAGAATGAAATGCCATTTAGATCAGTAAGTCAAAAATAGATATGGAATGAACCCAAGTGTCCAAAAACTGATGACTGGGTTGAAAAACTGTGGCACATAAGCATATAAGTGCCATGGAATATTACTCAGCCATAAGGAACAATGAGGCCCTATTGCTTGATTCAAAGTGGATGAATACAGTTAAGTAAAATGAGCCAGACTTTAAAAGATACACATGGTATATCTCCATGTAATAGGTCCTGACTGTCTGAACTCCATGGCAGAAATTGAAAAATCCAAAATTATGAGAGTGGAGAGCATAAAAGTAGATACCAGAGACTGTAAAGGAGGGGAGTGAGTGGTAGAGGGCAGGCGGAAGAGGCAGAGGGAAAAAACATTAAACAGACAAAAGAATGTAAAATTCTCTGTTGACGAAAAACAAATCTGTAATCTTTGCTTTATAAAAATTAAAAATAAAAATTAAAAAAGTAGGATAGAAGGATTAAATGGCAGTATAGGATCACAGACTTACTTGTAGAGTATTTGTGAAGCTCTGAAACTCCTAAAAAGGAATGCACCATGATCAGCAATTTGAAACTGGTAGGGAATTTTTTTTAGAGAATTGAGGATAGATAGAGTTACACAGAGAATGAAAGAAAAAGAAAAAAAAAATTAGTCTTCTGGCATAATCCAGAGCAAAAATGACTTTGGTAAGAACTCAGAGAGTAAATCATTAAATTGAGCCCTATGGATATGTGTGTATATATATACATATATACATGTGTATACATGTATATATGTGTATATATATGAATATGTATATATATGTGTGTATATATATATATATATATATATAGAAATGGAGTGCATTGTTCCAAGAATTTGGCCTTTTAAACCGAGGAGAGAGTCACGAAGATAAACAATTTTGAACAACTGTAGTAAATGCTAGGTCATAGGTGCGCACAAAGTGAGAAATGGACACACAGAGGGTGGAATAATCCTGATGATTATGCTGTAAGCAAAGATGAGAGCTACTGGACAAATTTAATTGGTGCAGGAAATATTTTAGCTGAAAGATGAGAACAGTAATTTTCCAAGTTGAGTAGGCAGAATTTGGCTAAGTAGAGAGAAAAGTAAGATTAAAGCCAGAGAACTGTACAAGAACATGATGTGTCTGATATACAGTGGTGCTTTGGACTAGACTAAAGGGATATGGTGAGAAGAGACACTGGACATAGTTGTAAGTTGAAACCAGTTATAAAAGACTTTGGGTGTCAAGCTAAGGAATTTGTCCTTTTTCCTAATGAGGATTCACTGAAAGTGCTAAGTATGTATACTGAGAGATTTTGATGTGTATGCATATTTGTGTGTGATAAGTATATCTAAGACAGTGCTTGATACTTTTTGTGAATGAGTCCTTAATTTTGTTACACTTTTACCTCTCAAAATGAGTGGCAGCATGAAGCTGGATTGGAATTACTATATTTTCCCATTAAACAGAGTAAACTAGCCATTCTTTACAATAATCCAATTGGAAACACTGTCTGCATTACTATAACACTTTAACAAATAATGGACAATAATTCTATTGGAAGAAGAAAACCCAGAGCTAGTATTATTTGGGGTTTAGTTTCTCTTTGAAACCAATTTTGCATCTTATGATGAGAGTTCACAGGCTGACAAAGCTGATAGTTGACCTACTCCAAAAACATGATGACTGTACTTGGACAAGCAGTTGGAGTAATGACTATGTCGCTGGACTCCCAGGTAGTCAACTGCAATTCGAGTCCCGGACCTGGTGGCTTAAACTCATGCCGAGTGTGTGCGTGCACAGGATCCTGAGAAGAGAATGGAGCAGAAGGGATTGCGCCATGGCCATCCTCCCTTGGTGGGTGATTTCTCGCTTTCTGTCTCTCTGTCTCTGTCTGTCTTTTTGGTGAGTGCACATTCCCTAGAGGAAAAAACTCTCAAAAACAAACAAAAAACCATGATGACTATATTAACAGAGCAAAAGGAAAACTAGAACTAAAATTTTGCTATGAACATACACATACCAAAAATTAAAGTGGCAATCTCTTTTTTCCAACTCACAAATAAGACTTAAACTCTAGTTGCTCAAAATGGAAGTTGATCAGAACACTAGTTAGTTAACATCTAGGAGGTAAACAATTATATAGAAAGCTACTATGGTACATCTAAACTGATTTTCAAGGGCAGCATGAAACATTGCAGCTGGTCTAATTAGCATCATGTTGTTAATATTTATTACTGAATATATTTTATTTTAAACCAGAGGAATACAAAATAATTTAAAAATACCCAGCAAACTTTTCCTCTGTTTATGTTTATCTAATTTTTGTGACAAAGTACTGTGACAAAAGCATTGCTTTCAGTGAGTGCATGAGGTTTAAGTGGTTTTACCTCAAACTGGAACCAGATGTGAGGACTGGTGAAGTTACCAAATGTCATATTACAAAACCAAAACAAAACCACTGTTAAATGTCCTCGTTTTTGCAAGGCACCAAAATGATGTGTTTCAGTGAAGATCTGAATGAAGTTTTCTTCCTTTAGGAATTAGGATTTAATCCCAGATCAGCAAAGGATTAAATCACCAAGGGATTTGGTGAAATATTTGCACTGTAGATTTCACAGGAAACTATGTTAACTGTTGAGCAAATCCATGGACTTGACAATTCATCATACTGAGGTGTTTTCACTGCTCTATGAACACTATGCTCATAATCTCAGTGAGATTTTCCTCCTTATGTCTCTACTGGAGTCACTGCTATTCCCTTTATCACTTTCATTGGTGCTTATAACTAGTAATTTAGCTTAATTTCAGTCATGGCATGCTTGTCCTGATGCTATACCCCTTTTCTGGAAATTATCTAATGATCATCTAATCATTCTATAAATGGAAAATATATGTCTTAGAGATTTAAAAGGTTTGTAAAGTCACACAGATTACTTCAGGTTTATAATTCCTCAAACCTCCTCAGCTTTAATTATTCATAATGCAATTTTTATTATAATTACAGAAAGCTAAGCCCTCTCCCACCTTGCGAACACCCATCTGTGACCAATGGATAGCTCCCTCAATGTACAATCGCTTGTTGAACATCAGGCAAATTACCCATACAAATTCCGGGATATGAAAAATGTTCCCTGAATACCAGTCTGTTCTCTACAGTGGTGCTTTTCACATAGGTCCAGAAATACAAGAGGAGGCCAGCACATAGCATTGTGGTTAAGGTGCTGGAATCCCATATGGTCAACTGGGGTTTGAGTCCTAGACACAGAGACTTGAAAATCACACTGGGTACATGTGTGTGAATACCAAAATTCCCAGGAGGAGAACAGAGTAGAAGGGATTGCATCATGACCATTCCCGGGGAGATGATTTTTTACTTTCTGTCTCTTTCTGTCTTTCTCTGGCGAGCACACTCACCCTATGGCAAAAACCTTAATAAAAAAAAAATAGGAGGGAGCAGCACCATTTTTAATGTCTTTTAAAATATTACAAAAATCTGAAACCAATGCTTTAATTTGACACGTTTTCTTCTATTGCACATAAATTACTATTGTAACATTTCAGTCTGCCTGGGCTATTGTGACAAAAATATACATTTGATAGTTTAAAGAAAACAGATATGTATTTCTCACAATTCTGGAGCCTAGGAAATCCGAGCTCAAAGCAGCAGCAGACTTAGTGGTAGATTTTTGAAGGCCCACTTCTCATGGATGATGCCTACTCGCTCTGTCTTCACATGACAGAAGCAGCTATCACTCCAGAGATTCTTCTATAAGGACACTAATTGCAGTCATGAGGTTAGAGACCTCATGGCCTAATTACTTCCCAAAGGCCCTGCCTTCTAAAATTGCCATTGGGAAGAAGATTTTAACGGATACATTCTGGAGGGACACAAACATTCAGGCTCTACCACATAGTGTTCAAAGCTCTAAACTTCCTATTTCTTTCTTTATAAATTATTCAGCCAGAAAATAAAAGGCAAATGTTATTGTTTCCTAGACATAAATAAAGATTTCAAAATCGGTAATGTCAAGTCACTGGATAAAATAGTTATCTACAAGGCAAAATATTCTGGTAACCTAAATTTTACATATATTACATATCACATAAGCCTGTAACTACTAAGACTCAGAAAAATGCAATTTGCATAGAATAGCTGGCATGTAGCTAAGGTAGGAAACTCAAGTGCTCCAAATTTAAGTCAAATGTTATTTCCTCTTCCCCTATAAAGGCTAATGGTATTGCCATTTGTTTCAACTTTCCAGACCAAATTTCTACCAGCATCTCTTTAATCACCTCTTTACAATGATGATAAATTCTTTTTAAGGTTGTGATTTGTAAAGGGTTCTGAAAAGTAGGGCAAAATTGTTTCCTCTTCTGAAACATTCTAAGGGCCTTACAGGGCATGGCAGGGAACAACGATAGCTGAATGGCATCCAAATGGGTCTGGATGAGTCAGTCTTCTTCTCATATCCTGGAGGACATGTGAGGTATTCAGGATGTTGGTGAGTTCTTAAACGCTCATAAATCACTAAGCAATGGGTGTTTGAATTCCTGAGTTCCCCTAAGGGTAATTGGCTTCAATATGAAATCCTTCAATAAATTAGGAGATGCGAATAAACAGGAAGATTAGAAATAGGCAAAGGTATAAGGATTTAAGGAAATAACACTACCAAAGGAGTGATCACTTATGAGGCCTTTAGGATCAAGAATTACTATTTCTGCAAACTGCCTTTTCATTGCTTTTTTTTTCATTCCCGAAATTTATAATTGCATTGTACATCATTACTTACACAATATAGGGGCCAGCAGATGGCATAATGGTTATGTCACTACACTCCCACATAGTCATCTGCAATTCGAGTCCTGGACCCAGCAGTTTAAAACTCACACCGTGTGTGTGTGTGTGTGTGTGTGTGTGTGTGTGTACATGGCCAAAATCTCAAGAAGTGAATGAAGGAGAAGGGATTGTGACATGGCAACCTCCCTGGAGGATGATTTCTTACTTTCTGTCCCTCCGTTACTCTCTGTCTCTCTGGTAAACACATGTGCCACGTAGCTAAAAATCTCTCTCTAAACACGCACACACACACACACACACACACACACACACACACACACAAACTAAACAAAATATTATATTAGTATTACTCAGCAAATGTGAAATCAGATCTGGACCCTATATTTCAATAATTTGTAGCCTAAAGAGTAAATGTACATAGCTCATCTGATATCTTCCAGGTACTGTGCTAGGCAGTAGAAACATACAATGAAACAGTGCTGTTTTGTTAAGGAGGTTGCATGATAGTTATTTTGGAATACTTAAATGACTATAAAACTACAACTTGTTAATTAATCTGTGAGTAAGAAAAATGGCAAAAAAAAAAAAAAAGCAAACCCTACTTCCCTAAGTCATAATTTACTTGCAGAGAACAAAAGCCTCCTGAAAAACAACTTCCTAAATTAGCTTAGTTATATAAAATTCCAGGCTCCACCCTGGCAGAGTTAAGATAAGAATGAAAACAAATTATCAGCCTTTCATATCTCTAAAGAAAAGAGAGTCATAATTTCTTCTCTAAAATATTCTATATGAAATTGAAGATGGGAAGTGATGTACTGGTATTTTAAAATGTATGCTAACATACTTGAAATCTATAAAAATAGGTCACACTTTTATTTGTTAATCAAACTGATTTTACCCAATTTGAAAGAGTCTATCTTTTAAACAGGATTTTTAAACTTGTTAAAATCATTGTGATCTTCATCTGTTTTTCCTATTTCTATCATCTTTTCCACCTAATTATGTAGTAAATTTTATTGAGGAACAGGGTTTTTTTTATTATTTCCTCTCAGATATTTCATTGAAGTTGATCATTTTTAAATTTTGTGCCTCTGATCATTTGAAATTTAAGTGTTCTGTTTCAAACTTACAGCAGTTATGGTTAACTTTAAATTTCTTTTTTTTTCTATTCATAGTTATATTTGTTTAATGAACAAATCTTGGTCCAATTATATTTTTCTCCTCCACCTCACCTCAATCTCAGTTATCTCTCACTTTAGAGCATCTAGAAATTGTAGATTTCCATAGGCATCGTTTTTTACATCACTTATCAGGAATTATTTGAGTTATGATTTCACTACGTTCTTTATTCACCAAAGCTTTTTATAGTTCACATCTTTTTTCCCTTGGATTCATTTTTTTTATTTTATTAAATTATATTTTCAATCCAGTGTTTTAAAATTCCCTAAACACTGGGTTATTTAAAAATGTTTTTGCTTTGGCTTTTCTCTAAGAAATTAGTTTGAGAATGACACTAATTTCAAAATCATTTATTCTCATAATGCTAAGGAGATATCCCATGTGGTCTTAGGACAGCTGTTTCCCACAAGACTAAATCATTTCTTGTGATTGTCACTGTCGTTTTGCTCATGCATTTGAGTCCTCTGAGTTTCACTGTAGTTTTAACATCCTCACTCTTACATGTACTAATTCTGATTATCACTTACCATCTTCGAGACTTGTGTCATCAACTGTTTGTTTGTTTTCTCCCTTTTACTATCAATGAATTCTTATCCTACATTCCCTCTGTTCTCTCTTTTTAAAACACCATTCGGGACCAGCAGTTGGCATAATGGCTATGTTGCTGGACTCCCATGTACTCCACCACAGTTCGTGTCCCAGACGTGGTGGCTTAAAACTCACACCGGGCGCGTGTGCGTGTGTGCCCAAGACCCCGAAAAGAGAATGGAGGAGAAGGGATTGTGGCGTGGCCATCCCCCTGGGGGGTGATTTCTCGCTTTCTGTCTCTCTGTCTCTCTCTGTCTGGTGAGCACACGCATCCTATAGCAAAAACCTCTCAAAATATTTTTTTAATAAATAAATAAATAAATAAATAAATAAATAAATAATTAAATCACTGTTCAATTGATGTTGAAATTTCAGGATCTATACTTTATGTCTCCCATACGTTCATTATCTTTTGCTTTTACCATCAAGGGAACAATCTTATGCTCATTTCTTTGTTCTTTATCTGTTTCCATTCTGAAAGTTATCCTATATTTTGAGGTTTTGATTTAACACAACTACATACGTGCTCAAAGAAAAATATAACTAATACTAATATTCCCACCAGGCACTAAATATTTGTCATTTTTTTCAGTCTTAATTCATGAATGGACTTTCAATCCCTTGAAAATCCATCTAACTAACATCATCTTAATTCATTTCCCTTCCCCCAGTTTGCTGAGGCAACCGCTTTTTCTCAAAATACTTATAATCACTTTTATTAGATATATATTTTAAGCATCATCTAATTTGCATTTTAAGTTATACATCTATCATTCTACAATATATAATAGCTTACATCTTGCTTTTTCACTGAACATTATAGTTTAATATCTAGCTATTCTTTGTAGATAGGTCATTTTAAATGCAACATAAATACTATCATACAAATACACATTCTTTTGTTAATGTTATGTTTTTATGACTGAACAACTAAGTTTCTCCAAAAACTTTTGCTATTATGCAAAGTAAACTACCAATGTATGGTTAAAACCAGACATTGTTTTGTACTGCTTTGGTTTTAGTAAATGTGTACAGAAGTTAACACTATAAAATTATTGAATGTCTTATTAACTGGAGTATACTCTATTGCTTACCTTCTCGTAAGTATCCTTTGATTTTTAAAAATATTTATTTTATTTGTTATTATCATATATTTTTAAATTTCCTACAGCGTACACATGTGCATTAGAGAGAGACAGAATAAAAAGGAGAAAGTGAGACAGTGATACACCAGGTCCAGGACTTGAACCATGGTCTGCCACGTAGACCACACCACCTACTGGCCCTACAAATATTTTTAAGTGTGTTGTGGGCTATAGTTTTCTCCAGTCTTATTTTCTGATGGCATCTGTTTCCTATTTTTTCATAAGTTTTCAATGATTGGACTTCTTTTGTGTTCCTACCTTACAGTATTATAATGGTATATTTTTCATATATAAAAACATAAGTGTGTGGTTTTCAGCCTAATTATTTGTCTTCTGCACATACTACCCCATTAAGATTGGTTTTATTTATTGTTACCAATGATCAACATGTTCTAAAGCCAATAGACAACTGAGTATCACTATAGGAATCCTTCCTTTCAGATAGCATCCTCATTCCTCAACTTGAATGATGCCTTATTCTTGGTATCTTTCTTTTCTTAGTCAGTTTTGTTGCAGTCTCCTTCTCTATTCACACTTTGAGTATTGACATTTTTCAGTACTTGTTTCTTGGTTCTCTCTTTATCCCAACTCAATCTTTTTATCCATTCCCATCACTATAAATACTTTCTATCTAGTAACTACAAAATACAGATCCCTAGGCTAGACCTCTCTCCTGTGACCCAGAATAAAATAAAATATCTTTAATCAACTATCTCATAAACATCCCACATTTAAGTGTCCTCTTTAAGTACAAATCTCAGCACTGTCATTCCATTTGTTCAAAATATATCAATTTCACTAACAAATCCTGCTGATTTTACATCTGTGTGTTTGACATATATAAAATCTACTTTTCCCTCCATCTCTTCTGCTAGCACATTAACCCAAGCCACCATTCTCTTTCACTAGGATTGTGACAACAACCTCTTAAGGATTATTCCTCCTACTACTTGTTCATTCTCTTATTAATCTGAGACAATGCTAAAATTCTCTGAAAATTATAAATGATCATGTATCACTGCTCTGCACCCATAGAGACATCATGCTTTTTGTTTCATATAGTCTAAAAATATATGAATCCTTACTCTCTTCTACAGGGCCCTAAATTACATAGACCTTACATACTGCTTCTGCAATCTTACATCCTTCCAACTTTACCCTCACTTTCTATGTCCCAGGCATTGTAGCTTCCTTTCAGTTCCTCATATACTCTGAATTTCTTTTCCTCATAAAATCACTTTCTGGGGTTGACATGTTGTTCTGAATTTCTTTGTCTTAGGTCTTTACATATACCATGTCCTGTGTTTGTAAAGCTCTTTTCTATTCTCTCATTTGTGGATTTCTCTAATTTAGTCTCATTATCGTATCTCAGCCCAGTCTTATATTTGCAAAGGAGGATCTCAAGAAAAGAAATATTTTCCTTTTCACCATAAAGGCTATTGTGTTTCTAAGGGCCAAGCCCTCCTTTCCTCACCATGAAGGCAAATGGTTTTTACAGGGTGTTGAGAGCAGAGCCTCTTTCTGATGGCAGAAGACATCCTCAAAGATCTCCGTTGTCTGTAATCATCTCAATGAGAAGGCATGAACCTGGCTGACATCTGAAGAAAAACTTGGAGAAAGAGTACCAGAGCCCAAATTCAGATGCCTGAGTTCCATCTAAGGAAAATCAGAGATCAGTCAGTGATCTGCAAGCCCCAGGACAATGGGCAGGAAGGAATGGCAGATGTAAGGCATACAACTGCCCAAGTCTGTGCCAGTCCTTGGAAATAACTCCAGTAGAAGTACCCAAGAATGTTCACCAAGGCAAGATAAAAATATAGTTACAGCTTTGATTATTAAACTTAGTGTTTGATCTTAAGTACATCACTTTATCCTTATATAATGTTGATTAAAATGTTAACCTTCAAGATTCTATAATTACTTAGAACTTTTACAAAGCTCAAATTCCTGAGGCACTTTTCTTTTTTAACCTATTTTGCTTTTGTTTATCACTTAGGGTAATGCAAACTGGAAATTCCCTTGGAAAAGAGGCCAGCAATTAGGCTCTTCTGAGTTTCTTTCACCTTATTATCACTTTATCCCACGTTTGAGAAGCCAGTAAAGTACCTGGTATAGTACTCAGTCTGTCCTGTTCCCCTCAGGTGACTTTGAAATGATTGCACCAGATGCAAATTATAGATCCTGCATAAGTTTTCACACAATGAAGCTGTAATTTTAAAAACAGCGGACAGACGAGTTACCCTGTCCTTGTTCTTCAATTAGCTAGAAAGTTTTGGGCTGGAGATTTCCTTGGAACAATCCCTCATGCCTAGTTAGTTTTGCTTGTCAGTTTATGTAATGGATCTCTGGATGCCAGAAGAACATGTCAACCCCGGAAAGTGATTTTATGAAGAAGCCCATTTAACTTTTATATTTTCACTAGGGTAGTCATTATTTCTGCTAGTAAAAGATTTCTAAATTGGTTTACAATGTCAAGATTTACATTTAGGATACAAGTGTTTTGGTGGTCTGAACAGCAAAGAAAAAGGGTTAATAAACCCTATGCATGCAATTGCCCGTGGAGCCGACTGGCTTGAGAGCATTGCATGCTTTTGAAAGTCAACTCAACTTGTAAAAATAACTTGGACTCTTAAACACTTAGGTCTGTATAATAATTTATAGACATCAGATTAGAATCCCACAGAGAGCTTTGGAAATGTATTTAGGTAGACTTTATTCCAGGAAAATCTCCTCGTGTAAGTATGATAGCTAAAACAGTGCACTGAATGTCGAAGGCAACTGTCTGCTAACTTGAAATCTTGTACACTCTGTACAAGAATGATGGCCATTGAATCTTCAAGGAAAAAAATGATAACTTTTTTACTTTTCTCTTATAATCACACTGTCCATTTATACTTTCAACTCATCAAAAATTAAGAGCAAAAACAGGTTCAGATGCCGATTGGCCCATTTTTTATTTTTCACACAGGAAAACTGAGGCCTAGAAGGAAAAGAGGGTAACGTGGCTATGTCGACATTTGCTACAGAGCTTCGAATGCAACTTTCACTACCCAATGCTCTTTCAATAGCACCACAGCTCATATTACACCTGTAAACATGTTGGTGTCTAAGATTATAAAATTTCAACTTCTAGTTCTGGTTTATTAACTACTAAAATGAGATAAATTCTCTTGTCACTCAAATAAAGTAAGGCAAAGACATACTGTTTTGATTTATTAAAAAAACTGAATAATTTTCAACATAAATTTATTTATCAATAGCTTACTGGTCAAGAGAGACAACCGCTTTATCATTCAAATTCTAATAAAAGTAAGGTTTTCACGTGATGATGTTCAAGTAACAAAAGGAAAATAACCAGAAAAGAGTAATAAGGTCATTTTTAAAGGAAATTTATTCAAATCTCACTAGGCACCATTTTAACCTGCCATATCTATAGATAAATGGAGACATGACAGGAAAACTTGGAAGAAATGAACTCCTCATTGAATCTTCTGGTTTATTATATTAGTAAGATATGAGGACGTCAAATAACTTTTTGACATATTATCGTTAAATTTCAGGCTTGTTAAATTGACTACAAATCTTCCAGTTTGATTCAGATTCAAACAATTTATTCTGTAGTAAAACTTGGGATGTGAAGGAGGCCCTGTTCTATTATTTTCATGGCTTTTTCCTCTCTGTACACATTAAATTATTGTCAATTTACATTTTGTCTATACATCACATGAGGGCAAGGACTGAAGAGCAGCACTGCCCGTGGCTTTGTGCCCAGTAAACACGCAGTGCCTGGCACTTGGTAAGCGTTTATTAGCTACCTGTTAGAAAGTGAATGGATAATCATGAAATATTTGTTAAATTCTATTTCTAGGACTAAGCAGGCATACTCATTCATTTTAAATTATATTGTACAAAATTGTAGAGTATACAGATGTTTAGGAGATAAATTATTTTACAAAAGACATTTAGATAATTTATTAGGTCAAAATTATCTTCTAATTTTTACCCATTTCTTCTAGTCGACATATTATTTTTGTAATAGCTTTTAAAAGATGAAGAATGATAAGTAGATGATGCCATAGCTACATAGGTGAATAGATAGACAGGTCCTATTTCTCAATATGGTACTTTACAAATGCAAGTGATTCAAAGAACAACTGAACATCTTTGATTTTTCCCAAGAACACACTTGGAAGTATAGATGGCTCCATAACTGACGTGGGACTCCTAGTCTTATTCCTTTCATTTGCAAAATCAAGAAACTGAAACTCATTTTAATTTGTTGTTCTATACATTGATTGTTGTAATTAGAAAAAGAAATCCTTACCCAAAACTTTGAAAAATTAGACAAAAATATAATTTTGCTAACTTCTGTTTCATTAATTATAAGTATAAATGCCACTCACTTACAAGAACTCTTTGCAATTAGCAATATTACCATCCAGAACCTCCACTAAATTAATTATGTGACATTGAAGAAGTGGCTTCATCTTTTTATGCCACAATCTGTTCATCTGTAAAATGAAATTAATTGTAGTACAATCTTGATTATTGAACCTATAGTGGTTAAAATTTATTAAGCAAATATCTGATACATTTTATAAAGTATACAGCATATCAAAAGTGCTAAGGGCTAGTCAGGTGATGTGGTGTTAAAAGAAACTGAATTCTACACGCCCTAGTGAGTAGTTGGAGTCCCAAACCCAGGGGATTGAAAAACACATCAAGTGTATATGCATGCATGTCCAAAATCTGAAGAGGGGAATAAAGGAGAAAGGATTGCAGCATGGTCATCTCCGCTGAGGGATGTTTTTCCACTTTCTTTTTCTCTTTTTGCCTGTTTCTCTCCAGTGAGTGCACATGCCCTATAGCATTTTTTTTTTTTTTTTGAGAGGCTTTTGCTATAGGGCACTTGTGCTCGCCAGAAAGACAGGGAGAGGAGAGAGACAGAAAGTGAGAAATCACCCTCCAGGGGAGATGGCCACACCACAATCTCTTCTCCTCTAGTCTCCCCTGGAGATCTTGGGTATGTATACACACAAGCCCAGCGTGAGCTTAAGCCACCAGGTACAGGACTCAAACCACTGTTTACTACATGGGAGTCCAGAGATGCAGCCATTATGCCATTGCTGGTCCCCTAGCAATTATTTTTTTTTAATGGAGCTAAATAGTTGTCAGCTAGTAAGCTTAAACATAATTAAGGAAGTTGAAGTTTTAAGATTTTTAAAGAATCTTTTAAGAACCTTCTTAATTTTCTACTGAAGTTTTAAAATACTGATGATCAATTTCTACAATTTTTTCTTTGAAGAGTGTGTGTGGGAGGGTGGGGACTTGCAAGGTAAACTTAGACATAGGTTTGATTTAATTAACATAAATCCTGACTCCATTCTGTTCAGACAAAAAACACAATCATTATTCATTTTATTTTACATCATTTATGCTGATATAGCAGCACTGCTTTTTCACATTTGAAATATCTTATAAGATATATAAACAGAGTAATTAATTAATTTTCTTGTACTATGACAAAAAAGAAATGTATCTATCTTTTTAAAATAAATCTCAGAAGCAACTTTAAATAAAGAATGAAATTTTGTCATTTGCAACATGGATGAAACTAGAGGATATTATGTGCAGGGAAATAAACTAGGCAGATAAAGGCGAATACTGATTGAGCTCATGTACATGAGGAATCTAAAAAGGCTGTCTTATAGAAACAGAAAGTAGAAAAGTAATTACCAAGAGCTGAAGGATAGGGGAAGAAGAGGGGAAAAGAAAGATGTTGACCATGATGTTTCATTTTAGACTGGAAGAATACGTTTTAGTGATCTGTTAAAAGACAGAGTGATCACAGTTAATAACAATGTATATTTCAAAATTGCTGAAATAGCTTTTCAATGTTATCATCACAAAGAAAGAATAAATTAGTGAAGTGACAAATATATTCATTAGCTTGACTAAATCATGTAATATGTACATAGATCAAAACATCACATCATATCCATAAATTTAAATAATTATTTCTCAACTAAAATGAACAAAAACAAGAAAAAGAAAAGAAACTTGAAAATATCTATTACTTCAAGTCTCATGCTATCAAGAATACTTGCCGAGACTAGCAGTTAGCGTAATGGCTATGTCGCTGGACTCCCATGTAGTTGACCGTGGTTCACATCCCAGACCCAGTGGCTTAAACTCACGCCGGGCGCGTGTGTGTGCGTGCCCAAGATCCCAAGGGGAGAATGGAGGAGAAGGGATTGCGGCGTGACCATCCCCCCTGGGGGGTGATTTCTCACTTTCTGTCTCTCTGTCTTTCTCTGTCAGTCTGGCAAGCGTGCACTCTCTATAGCAAAAACCTCTTCAAAAAAAAAAAAAGGAATACTTGCCAACTGTTTTGGTATTTGAACCAAATCACAGGAAGACACTAGAACAAATATCAATTTTTGGTGTTAAACAGTGTACAAATTTCACTAAATGCTTGTGAGAAACTCAAAATCGCCAGAAAGACAGAGAGAGGAGAGAGACAGAAAGTGAGAAATCACCCTCCAGGGGAGATGGCCACACCACAATCTCTTCTCCTCTAGTCTCCCCTGGAGATCTTGGGTATGTATACACACAAGCCCAGCGTGAGCTTAAGCCACCAGGTACAGGACTCAAACCACTGTTTACTACATGGGAGTCCAGAGATGCAGCCATTATGCCATTGCTGGTCCCCTAGCAATTATTTTTTTTTAATGGAGCTAAATAGTTGTCAGCTAGTAAGCTTAAACATAATTAAGGAAGTTGAAGTTTTAAGATTTTTAAAGAATCTTTTAAGAACCTTCTTAATTTTCTACTGAAGTTTTAAAATACTGATGATCAATTTCTACAATTTTTTCTTTGAAGAGTGTGTGTGGGAGGGTGGGGACTTGCAAGGTAAACTTAGACATAGGTTTGATTTAATTAACATAAATCCTGACTCCATTCTGTTCAGACAAAAAACACAATCATTATTCATTTTATTTTACATCATTTATGCTGATATAGCAGCACTGCTTTTTCACATTTGAAATATCTTATAAGATATATAAACAGAGTAATTAATTAATTTTCTTGTACTATGACAAAAAAGAAATGTATCTATCTTTTTAAAATAAATCTCAGAAGCAACTTTAAATAAAGAATGAAATTTTGTCATTTGCAACATGGATGAAACTAGAGGATATTATGTGCAGGGAAATAAACTAGGCAGATAAAGGCGAATACTGATTGAGCTCATGTACATGAGGAATCTAAAAAGGCTGTCTTATAGAAACAGAAAGTAGAAAAGTAATTACCAAGAGCTGAAGGATAGGGGAAGAAGAGGGGAAAAGAAAGATGTTGACCATGATGTTTCATTTTAGACTGGAAGAATACGTTTTAGTGATCTGTTAAAAGACAGAGTGATCACAGTTAATAACAATGTATATTTCAAAATTGCTGAAATAGCTTTTCAATGTTATCATCACAAAGAAAGAATAAATTAGTGAAGTGACAAATATATTCATTAGCTTGACTAAATCATGTAATATGTACATAGATCAAAACATCACATCATATCCATAAATTTAAATAATTATTTCTCAACTAAAATGAACAAAAACAAGAAAAAGAAAAGAAACTTGAAAATATCTATTACTTCAAGTCTCATGCTATCAAGAATACTTGCCGAGACTAGCAGTTAGCGTAATGGCTATGTCGCTGGACTCCCATGTAGTTGACCGTGGTTCACATCCCAGACCCAGTGGCTTAAACTCACGCCGGGCGCGTGTGTGTGCGTGCCCAAGATCCCAAGGGGAGAATGGAGGAGAAGGGATTGCGGCGTGACCATCCCCCCTGGGGGGTGATTTCTCACTTTCTGTCTCTCTGTCTTTCTCTGTCAGTCTGGCAAGCGTGCACTCTCTATAGCAAAAACCTCTTCAAAAAAAAAAAAAGGAATACTTGCCAACTGTTTTGGTATTTGAACCAAATCACAGGAAGACACTAGAACAAATATCAATTTTTGGTGTTAAACAGTGTACAAATTTCACTAAATGCTTGTGAGAAACTCAAAATACTTAAAACAATTATTTTCTTGGAATGAATAAAAGGAAAAGCAGAGATATTAGTGAAACACAGAAGAAACGACACTTTCTACGGGTTATTTGTACTCAGCTTTAGGGAAAATGAACCATCTTAACTTAAATCATCTTTATCACTCTGAACTAAATGACTCAGAACATACAGATAATCACTATATAAACAAGAAGGAAAATTTTGATCTATGTGGCTTCGCTATTCTCACTAATGTAATCTGCCTACCGAGAGAGGATTGAGATTAAATTTATGTACAGCAGAAGCCATCACAAATTATGTAATAACGTGGCTTTCAAAAGTCTTACGAACTGCCACAGTTTATTCTAACATACCCACCATAAGTCACTTGGCAAATAATAAGTCCTTGTTTTTATTATTTGTGTTTGTGCTATACTTTTTTGCTTTGTGGTTACCATGAGGTTTACATAAAGTATCTTATGGTTATAAGTATATTTTAAGCTGGTAACAATTGAACTTTGAATGCATATAAAACTACATTTTTACACTCCTTCCACACATTTTAGGTTTTTAATGTCATAGTTTACATTTTCCATATTGGACATCTATCAACAAGTTACTGTTACTTTTAAATACTTTTGTCTCTTTTTAACCATTATACTGGAGGTATGCATAATTTACTCACTATCATTACATTAGAGTATTCTAAATTTTATTATATGTATTTACTTTTATCAGAGAGTTTTATTTTCTTATATGTGCTCATGTTACTAAGTGGCATTCTTCTATTAACCATGAAGAACTCCCTTCATCATTTCTTATAAGTAGGTCTAGGCTTTTATTTGGAGATATTTTTAACTCTCCTTTATTTATTTTTATTTATTTTTATTTTTTGAGAGAAATTTTTGGTACAGGACACATGAACTCACTAGAGAGACAGAGAGACAGGCAGCAAGAAATCACTTCCCAAGTGGGATGACCACACCACAATCTCTTCTCCTCCATCCTCCTCTCAGGATCTTGGGCACACACGCACAGACTTCTGGCCTGAGTTTTAAGTCACTGGGTCTGGGACTCAAACCACGGCCAACTACATGGGAGTCCAGTGACGTAACCATTCCATCATTTTCTGGTCTCAACTCTCCTTTATTTCGGAAAGACAACTTTGCTGTGTAACTTATTCTTGGCCAGCAGGTGTTTTTCATTTATTTGTTTGTTTCCCTTCAGAGCTTTGAATATATCTTCCTACGATTTCCTTGCCTTCAAGATATACTGAGAAATACTGTAATATCTTATGTCCTTTGTAAGTAAAGAGCCTCTTGTTTTCAAAATTCTCCCTTTGTCTGTTGATTTTTGACACTTTAATCACACTGCATGTTGATGAAATACTTTTGAATCTGTTAGGGAACTTTGAGTTTCCTGTACCTGAATGCCAATGTATCCTTCCTTATTTAGAATGCTTCAGCTATTACTTCATCTTATTCTTAAAGCTTATTTGCTTTCTAACCCTTTCTCTCTATTTTCTCCTTCTGGTACTACTGTAGTCATATATTAGTTTTCTTCATGGAGTCTCATATATCCTACAGGTATTCATTACTCTTTTTAGTCTTATTTTTTCTCTTTTAACTGAATAATCTCAAATCATCTATCATTTTTTTCTTTCACTTTATATTCATGCATATGTGAAAGTGAAAGAGAAAAAGAAGTGAACAGTCACCATAGGGTCTGGTCACACAACGATCCCTTTCCTACAGGCCTTCAGATCATTAGATCCTTGGAACTTGTGCATACACCTAGTGTGTTTCAAGCTGACCTAGCCTGAAATTTTAACCACAGTTGCCATGGAGGTCAGGGCAAGAAAAAAATGGGCCTCTTGGGTGTTCTACATAGTAGAGGAAATGGGGTATTTTCTCAGTATACATACTTTCTCCCATGGGAGAAATCACAGAAAGAGAGATTTCCCTTGATACTGAGCTGTGCTGCTTTGGGGAAAAGGTTACATAGGCAATGTGAAATTGTTCTCCGTTCCTTCTTTTCATGTATTCGTTCTTGAATTTTTGCTCCAACCATTCTAGAACTTTTCTTACGGACTCCCAAAATCCCATCTGTGGGTAGTTGTAAAAATTATGCTTCTGTAAAATGTGACACTAAAAAACGTCTACTTTTTCATTTTTATGATGTAACTCCAAGAATTATGGTTACTGAAAAGAATATAAAGTTATTAATCTTCGCAATATCAAAGTATCACTCAGTAAAAGTAGAAACAATGGCAGCAAGCATAGAAGTTAGGAAGACATATGCACACAAACCTCTCATCTTCTAAAGAGGGAGAGAATAGTCAATGTTCCAAGTTTATCAATTCGGAAGCATATTTAAGTAAAATAACTGTAATCAGAATTGTATGTACTCAAGCCCTTTCTGTTCCCACTGCCATGGTGTCTGTGAAAAAGCCTGTGGCGAAGGAGGTCATGAAAAGAAGTGGGGTCTGAAGTTCACCCTTGACTGTACACAACTTATAGCAGATTGAATCATGGATGCTGCCAATCTTTTAACAGTTTCTCCAAGAGAGCATCAGTGTGAATAGGAGAGCTGGGAATCTCAGTGGAGGGAGACTGTAACCATTGAAAGGAGAAAGAACAAGATCACCCTAACTTCCAAACTGCCTTTTCCAAAAGGTATTTGAAATGTCTCACCAAAAGTTATTTGAAGGAGAATAATCTACATGACAGATTGCATATAGCTGCTAACAGCAAAGGACATATGAATTACTACTAACAGATTAAGCAGGATGTAGAAGAGGAGGAAGATGACGATTAAAACTAATTTATTTGATGGGACCAGTAGTTAGCGTAATGGCTATGTCACTGGACTCCCATGTGGTCGATCGCGGTTCGAGTCCCGGACCCGGTGGCTTAAAACTCACGTTGGGCGCATGTGCGTACATACCCAAGATCCCGAGAGGAGAATGGAGGAGAAGGAACTGCAGTGTGGCCATCCCCCCTGGGAGGTGATTTCTCACTTTCTGTCTCTCTGTCTCTGTCTGTCTGTCTGGTGAGCACAAGCACCCTATAGCAAAAACTTCTCCAAAAAAACCTCATTTTCTTGGGATATTTTGTATGACTTCTTGAATGAAACTTGGAAACTAAAGAAAAGGAATATATGTAGTCAAATTACCAAAAACAAAACAAAAATAAATGCAGAATATAAGATATAGGAGATTGAAACAAGCACTTAAAACAGAATAGATCATCTGAAATATGGAACATCTGATGGTTTCCAAAACCTACCTTTCTTATTTTTAATATATTTTCTAGCTCAGATTATATGTCCATGTGATGTACTCTAGTATTTCAACAGTTGGTTTAATGTTTGATCCATCTTTGTATCCAGTTCCATGCATACTAAAAGCTAGATTCCTAATTTATAATGAATGCATTTATTCAGAAGCCTAGGTAAATTATTGTAGCAGACTGAAAATCTCATTGAAGTTTGATTAAAGTCTATTTGTTTGTTTGCTTGTTTTTTGCTTTGAAAGTCTTGTAGTATCACAGTTCTCCTGCCTTACCTTTCCTAAATTGCTGGGATCACAGGTGCACACTGCCATTCCAGGATGCACTGGAAGCTGACACACACTTTTCATATGGTCTCAGCCTCCAGAGCACAGCATCTTAGCAGCATGTGATACCACAGCTGAGCCCACTATATCCCCCTTTTTAAAATGTTTATTTCTTCAGAGAAAGCGAGGTGTACCCTAGTGAGGATACCATAGTGGGAAGAGAGAAAGCTACCTGACAGGAACTGTGACCTTCCATCTGGAGAGCCAGCCCATATCAAGTCGTGAGGATCACTGATCTGGGAGAAAAAAAACTACTGAGTTTACTACCTTTGCACACTTCAAATCAGCAGGATGCACTGGAAGCTGACACACACTTTTCATATGGTCTCAGCCTCCAGAGCACAGCATCTTAGCAGCATGTGATACCACAGCTGAGCCCACTATATCCCCCTTTTTAAAATGTTTATTTCTTCAGAGAAAGCGAGGTGTACCCTAGTGAGGATACCATAGTGGGAAGAGAGAAAGCTACCTGACAGGAACTGTGACCTTCCATCTGGAGAGCCAGCCCATATCAAGTCGTGAGGATCACTGATCTGGGAGAAAAAAAACTACTGAGTTTACTACCTTTGCACACTTCAAATCAGAAGGAAATACCTCCTGTTGATAAAAAAAAAAAACTAACTGAATGCTAGAGGACAGAGGAGCCACCTGATGCAACTCTAAGCTTAGCTTCACTGAGCAAAGTACAAGTAGGGAAAAGTGGATAGAGGCTGTGGAGAAACAAATGGAAAGTATCCAGCAGAGAAACTTTACTGCCCCAAACTGTAAGACCCTGGTCAATCCCCATGGTACACAGATAAATATCCATTGTTAGTTGTAAGCAATAGATGCTGTGTGTTAGTTCTAAGCTTCTATTTGACCCAGAATTACAATCTGCACCTCCTGTGTATCTAATACTTTCTCAAATGAAAAACTGAAAAATCACATTCTATTTAGTCAGACACAGGGTTTTCAGCTGCAGGTTATTATTTTGTTTTCTTTGGGTTAGAAAAATAGGTCTATGATCTGGTTTCTGGTCAATAAAAAATAAGCCATGAGTGACTGGGATGGTTTTCTATTTAGCAACAATTTTCTGACAAGACAATTCTCAGTGCAGCAAAGATGGATTTATTTCTCTGCAGAGTAGGTCCAAAGAAACACCTAGAGTGTCTTCTCTGTTGGCTTTTAGGTTAGGCAATCCTTTGGTACCAAATGTTATTTGACTCTTTTAACCACATCATTAATAAGGACAGATGTTTTGATGTTTTGAATCGAGCATTACACAAAAGCCAAAATATGCTCTTGACCTCAGAAGACAGGATCAAGCTCCACTGTATTGTCATACTTTTTTCATCAAAAAACATTGATTTGGGGATGCATTCTTTTTGTTACAGTTCTGTCAAGTGAATTGAAGTGTTTTCTTCATTTCTGATAGCTGGTTACACTTGAGCTCTGTGGAAACATTTTCTACTGATCTCAAGACGGTAGGTAGGATAGGTAGAAGGTATTCTCAAAGTGAATTCTCAGGCCTCGTGTTAAAAGGAAGTTACATACCATGATGTAGTGGGTCATCGGGAAACGTTAACATGTCATGTGTGACTTTCCCCATGACCTAGTATTTTCAAAACGTCTCTCATCTTTATAAGACTTCATATAAAACACGTCCCAAATTATGGTTCCTCATAGTAGAGTTTAGAGGTTATAATGTTTTCATATTAGAGTTGATTTATTTTACCCATGTTCAATTCTCTCTCCTCATCGTACCTCCTTTACTCTGAGCATCTATGACTTATTACAGGATACAGAGCTGAAGAGTTAAAAGATGCCTGAATAGCTCTACTTACTGAGACAGAGGCAACTAAAACTTACTTTATCTTTAAATATGGCTTCCTCTGAGATTCTCTATGTCATTAAACGACCTCGATATCATTCGGTTTTCAAGGCAGACATCCAAGTGTTTGTTAAATTATCACTAGTTATTACACACCTCCAACCTATATCATATCTAACTGCCATAGATTGGGTTTCCTGAGAAGCAAATTCTGAGGCAGAAGTTAGTGCACAGAAGTTGATTAGGAAGTGCTCCAGGGAACCAGCAGAAGGGAAGAGAAGAAACCGGGTTTGAACAGAGAGAGAAGCTGAGTTGAGATGCAGTCTGTACAGAAGAATTGGCTAACTGTATGGTGATTCTTATACAAATAGTTTTAACCCAATGCTGACATGGGCCATGCCAGAGAGGGGCGAGACCTAGGGGAAAGTACTCTTTCCAGATGAAGCTGGGGCTTTGGGGCCATTGCTTTCCTTTAAGGACATATGTGAATGGCACAGCAACTACTGCACCAATAAATCACCTTATCCTATTATTTTATTTCTTAAGTTGCCTTTGATCAATCCACTACTTTGTGTCCCCACTTTCACTCCTTTAGTCTAAGTCATTAACACATTTCCCTCAATTCCAGCTTCACACAAGTTTTAACTATATCCAATACATCTCTTTTATAATTTACTTTTTGCTCTGCTGTGTAATTTTATGAATCATGTATTTGAGTCTCTCTCTCCTCTGCTTGAAATACTCTAAAAGAATCCTGTTCCCTGTATGTTAAAATGACAGTTTTTTACCATGCCAATAAGACACTAATGATTTTTCCTCTACACGTCGGATAACATCCTGCAGCCCGGCGTGAGTTTTAAGCCACCGGGTCCAGGACGCGGAGTCCAGCAACATAGCCCCTTTAAGGACATATGTGAATGGCACAGCAACTACTGCACCAATAAATCACCTTATCCTATTATTTTATTTCTTAAGTTGCCTTTGATCAATCCACTACTTTGTGTCCCCACTTTCACTCCTTTAGTCTAAGTCATTAACACATTTCCCTCAATTCCAGCTTCACACAAGTTTTAACTATATCCAATACATCTCTTTTATAATTTACTTTTTGCTCTGCTGTGTAATTTTATGAATCATGTATTTGAGTCTCTCTCTCCTCTGCTTGAAATACTCTAAAAGAATCCTGTTCCCTGTATGTTAAAATGACAGTTTTTTACCATGCCAATAAGACACTAATGATTTTTCCTCTACACGTCGGATAACATCCTGCAGCCCGGCGTGAGTTTTAAGCCACCGGGTCCAGGACGCGGAGTCCAGCAACATAGCCATTACGCTAACTGCTGGTCCCTCTGAGTTCTGTTTTAAAAGCTCACACTAGGGTAGAATGGAGAAATAATTGTATGAAAGTATGAAATAAGGAGAGCATTTGTGGGTACTAGAGAGTGTAAGAGGAGGGTGGGAAAGGGGAGATTAGAGGGAGAGAATCAACGAGAAAAAGAAAGACACAAAACATTTAAAGGACACGAAAATAGAAAATTATATGATGGTAGAAATAGTAAACTCTTTTCAAGTCTATATTAATTTTCTATTGCTGTCATTTCATACTCAGTGGCTTAAAACAACACAAATTTACCATCTTTTAATTCTGTATGTGAAAAGTTAGACCTAGGTCGCACTACACTAAAATTAAGGTATTGCCAGGGCTGTATTCCTTTCTAGAAGCTCTGGGAAGAACTATTTCCAGTTTCTAGAGGCCATCTAATTCCTTGGCTCCTGGCCTCCACCTCTACTTCAAAGCCAGCAAATTAACTTCCTTCTCACTTTGCACCTCTCTGACTTTTAAAGACTCAAATGGTTAATGTGACCTCTCCAGATAATCCAGGATAATGTCCTTTTACTGAGGTGAGTATCCTTAATTAAAATCTCAAGGTCTTTTTTTCCATGTGAAGTAAATAGTCACAGGTTTCAAGACAGAGCATTGGTGTCTTTGGTGATTATGCTAACACTGAGGTGGTTCTTAAGAAGATATCATAGTACTATTTAATTTTGTAATATTTAGCAATTTAGAAAATTTTAATTTAGTAAAACTTAAATATTTAAAGTAATAGTTAATCAAGCTCTCTGCAATTTTACATCCAAAATTATACTGTTGGTTTAAAATTATACAAAGATGCTAAAATAAATATTTTTAAGGCCCAGCCTCTGTAGCAGCTGGTAACATACAGGACTGTGGAGCTGGAAGCCACATGCCCACCACATCTGAGTTCCTGAGGACACACTGGGTGTGAGAGCACCTACCCAGAATTGAAGCAGGCTGGAACACTGGAGGGAGGGGATCATAATGTGAACCAGCCCTGCAGAGTGTCCCTCAGCCCTGACCCTATCTCACATGTGCATGTACTTTATCATGAATAAAATTTAAATGATATTTTTAAATAAATAAATGATTTTTAAAAGGAAAATATATGCTAACCAATACTAAACATCTAATTTAATATTTTCTTTTAAATAATACAATCAAAATTAATTTGAGTTTTCATTTCAAATGTAACTGTTTAAGATAAAATTACAATTACATGGTAGTTCTGAGAATAAGAAAAAGCAAGCACTGGGGGTTTGGTTTTTGTTTTTGTTTTGTTTTGTTTTGTTTTGTTTTGTTTCTTTGAGAGGCTTTTGCTATAGAGCTCATGTGCTCACCAGAAAGAGACAGAGAAACAGAAAATGAGAAATCACCTCCCAAGGAGGATGGCCAGGCCATAATCCCTTCTCCTCCATTCTTCCTCTCAGGATCCTGGGCATGCACACACACACACACTTGGCGTAAGTTTAAGCCATTGGGTCCGGGACTTGGAATATGGTCGTCTACATGGGAGTCCAGCAACATAGCCATTATGACAACTGCAAGTCCCAGCATTGTGTTTTTCAAAAGTAATTTTTCTGCAAAATTGTGTGATAACACAATATGACATCCTTTACATTTACTATTTCTTTCTTTTCTTTTTTTTTTTTGGAGAGATTTTTGCTATAGGGCTCGTGGGCTCGCCAGACAGAGAGACCGAGAGACAGAAAGCAAGAAATCACCCCCCAGGGGGGATGGCCACACCGCAATCCCTTCTCCTCCATTCTCCTCTCGGGATCTTGGGCATGCACACACACGCGCCCGGCGTGAGTTTAAGCTACTGGGTCCAGGACTCAAACCACAGTCAACTACGTGGGAGTCCAGTGACATAGTCATTACGCTAACTGCTGGTCCCACATTTACTATTTCTTTTAGGGAAGAATAATGAAGAACAGCATTTTGGTAATCAAGAGCCTATTTCTGATGGAGGGAAATTAATTTATTTAGATCAACTTTGTACTAATGATTGCTAGATAAGCTAGTATAGATAGATGATAGATAGACTCATTGCAGAGATCTTGACAAGCTAGAAAGGCAATAAGAATTATCTGTTTGATGTGGCTATTCAAAAAGAAAGTAAAAACAAGGTTCTGAAAAGTAAGCCTAACATCTGAGATAATATGTCCCCAGGGGTATCTTTTAATTTTGCAAAATCTATTGAGACTCTCTGAGTAACTTTTTGACAACCTTACAGGGATGAGTGGATAAACATTCACACTGAGGGCCTGCTAAGCCAGTAGCTAAATGTGCAAAAGTAGTTAACTGTTGCACATTTTTGGCTGAAATTCAGAAGAAATATATTTTAGCAGCAAGTGTGACTGAATTAATACATATTATTGCCTTCACGAATGACATATCAACTTCAAATAATCTTCAGATGATCTCAAAATGTTTCAAATACCCAACAATACATAAAGAAAAATCCAGTGGAAATAGAATACAAAAGAAATGTATTCACAGAAGTTTTGGAGTTGCCAGACCAACTCTATAAAATAGAGAAGAAATTCTATAACAGAAAGGTATAAAAATTAAAATGTATAATTTAATGGTAAATTTCTAAATTAATCATTTAGACATAGTCCAGAAGAAAACATTCTAATAAATCATGGCAAAAAAGGAATGAGAAAGGTGAAACAGTTGGGTAAGACATATAGAAGAAATAATGAGACAATGTAACATAGATATAATTGACATCTCAGAAAGGAAAAAGAGAAAAAAAAAATCAGCACCTATATGTAAAAAGATAATGGGTGAAAATTATCAAAAAACAAAAAACAAAAAAAATCAAGAAATTCTATGAGATCCAGGCAAACTGTTACATAACTATATTATACTGGTATTTCTGAAAACTTGAGACATTAATAGTAAGTTAAAAAGCTAAAAACACACAAAAAAATATTTCAAAGGAGCAACAAATGGACAGAAAGCCAAATTCTCAATTAAAAGTAATAAAATCCTGGTACCAGCAGTTGATATAACTGCTATATCGCTGGACTCCCATGTAGTCGATCGTGATTCAAGCCTAGACCTGGTGGTTTAAACTCATGCTGGGTGTGTGTGTGCATGCATGTCCAAGATCCCAAGAGGAGAATGGAGGAGAAGGGATTGTGACATGGCCATCCCCCATTGGGTATGATTTCTCACTTTCTCGCTCTTTGTTTCTCTCTGTCTTTCTGGTGAGTATACACGCCCTATAGCAAAAAACTTTCCACACACACAAAAAGTAATAAAATCCCAGAAAAAAGAAATAAATGTTATTTTTATAGTCCTGAAATAAAATACATACAAATCTAGAATATTATATACAGAAAAACAAACTGAGAAACAACTTCGAAAACTTATGTGTAATAAATGTATCTCAATGTAAATAACATTTAAGAATCTTTTTTTTTCCCAACAGATAAAATCAATTACAAGTATTTTTCACTGAGAAGAGAAGTAATTTCCAGTGGAATAATAGAGGAGCATGAGAAGCGAAGATTAATAAGAAGACACCATTGTACTTATTTAGTAATATTTCAGCAATTTAGTAAATTCTAATTAAGATAAATAAAAAATTGTCAATATCTGAATTAACTTAAATAAACACTAACAGTACAAAATATTTAAAACATCTTAAGAAATATACACACACATTTTATATATATATATATATACACACACATACAGTACCACAAAAACAACAACAACAAAAAGAAACTTTTCACTTAGGAGGAGGGGAAATGAAACCAATAAGTGCAGAATATATGAAAAAAAAGCAGAATGGGGAACAAGAAATGATAGAGCAAGTATAAATAGAAAGCAAAAGAGAAATATAATTTATTTAAATATATCAATAATTATATTACTTATAACTGGACTAATTAAAGGAAAGCTATGACTGAGTAAAGAAATGTTATGCTACTTCAAAATTATAAGAGGAAGCAAGGTTGACGTTGGCATTCAAGTTTGGAAAACCCAAAGAAAACAAACAAAAAAAATAGGAAACAAAAGCTAGTCAAAAGAAATCTCTTAAGTTCTATCAGTACCAAAGTCAATATTAATACAAAATAAGTCACCATTAGATAAATACAGGACCAACCAGTGGCACAGTGCTTGGGATGGCTGGATCCCACAGGGTCAGCTGCGCAGTTTGTCCTGGACTAGGTGCTTGTGCGTGTGTGCACAAAATCCCAAAAGGAGAAATGGAAAAAGAGGGATTGTGGCATGACTGTCCCTTATAGGGGCAGTGAGAAAACACTGCACATGCACCCTCTGGTCAATTAAAAAAAAAAAAAAAGAGGCACATCAAATTGCAAAAAATTAATCCTTCAGGATTATATAGCAAATCGATATAAATCTACATTTGTGTATACAAATTCAGGATTATATAGCAAATCGATATAAATCTGGATTTGTGTATACCAGTGGTATTGTCTGAAAAATTGTGAGGAACAAAAATGACAGTAGTATGAAAAGAAATCAGTAAATACACAGGTGTATTTTAATGCAGATTATTCAGCATCTAACAGAGCATGCAGAAAATAGAAAACTAGTAAGTATAGAGAAAATCTCACAATATAACTAGAACTTTGACCCAATTGAAATCCATAAAACACTTCACTCAATAACCACACAATATAAATTCTTTAACTTTATTTATTTATTTATTTATATTATTATTATTTTTTAATATGACCAGAGAGGGACCGGGGTGGGGTTGGGGGGGGAGGAGTGAGAAGTCACCACCAGGTCCAGGACTCAAACTGCTGTCAGCCCTGTGGGAATCCAGTTCCCTTAACCATTGCACCACCTGCTGATACCCATAAGATACATTCTTTAAAGAACACATGGAATATTAATAGAAAATAACTAAATAAAATAATTTAGAGTGCATGTTTTGAATTTTTCACTGAAGTTAAAAAAAAACACAGCATAAGTTATGACAGACAAATTCTACTCAGTATATAACACAAAAATTATACATACAAAAGACACATACAATGGTTGGTTGCAGCAATATTCACAATGGCCAAGAACTGAGAAAAACCCAACAATTTGTAACAGATAAAGGGCTATTAATTGATATTATATTCATACAATGGAATACTATATGGTATTGGAAAAAATCATAGATGAAAGCAGCTACATATTTGAATATCACTAGCCTCATATTGATCTAAAGACTGTCAAGGATAATGCACACTGTATATTTTGTTGTATCTGAAATTCAAAAATTAAAGGGTGATACCAAAGGCAAAAATTAAAATTAGCATTGGGAAAGGGTGTTATTATGTTTGTTGAGAGGTAAAGGATAATAAGGGGGAAGCAGAATGGATGCTGTCCATATTTCATTTCTTGGACTGGAAAATGATTACCTAGGTGTTCTCTTGGTGATAGTTAATTGACCTTCACAAAGGTTTCCTCTACATTCTTTTTTTATATGTGTGTTAAATATTGGAATTACATGTGGGAATGTGTACTTAAATACGTATAGACATAGAGTACATACAAATATATGTGTGTATATATTTGTGTACATATATATGTATAAATGTATACAATAAGAATAACAACATATATGTATACATTTACATAATCTATTTATATATATATATATTTATATGGTCAGCAATTAGAGTATTAAAAACACATAACTTGATTTTCTCTAATTGAAATCATTTTATTACCAAGTCCCTATGGCAACTGACAATAGATAGCACTTGATCTTGATAAATAAAAGTATTTCAGTCTCTTCTTTTTAAAAATAGTCTAATTTTGGTAGTTAGACCTGTGACAGCACCAGCTGTTCTTCCCTCCTGGGCTCAGACCACTCCCCAACACAATGCTCAGCATCTTCTCTAAGTCAATATGGAACAAATATTTAAAGGATACCATACTGAATCAGTGCTTAAATAGTAGACTTCATAGTATGAGAGTTCTTTAAAAAGTCCCCCAAAACGACATAACTCAGTTGTTCCTGTCTATCAACTATTCATATCTATCTGCTCTGTTTTCCAAAGTTAGTACTATTCCTGACAGGCAGGCTTCCTAGCAAAGCCTCTTTTTTGTTTCTACTGTCTACAATGAAATCCCCCACCGAGTGGGCATTCATTAAAAATTTTTGAGAATACTAACCATGGTCATATGCTTTTAAGGCAAAATATTTATATCTGCACTTTGAACAAGAAGAAAATAAAGCTTAGAGAGGAAAACTATAAACTGCTCAGCCCATAGACACACAGATAGAAATGTCAGAGGTACTATTTAAACAAACCGTGGTTCCAAACCTAAGGCTTTGTTATTAGGCCCTGCACCTTTCCTGAATGAAAACATTATGTCAAATTAGCTGAAAGTCCATTTGACAAATTACGTGTTTTTATAACTCCACGGCTTTAAAAAAAGAACAATAATCCCACACACACACACACACACACACATCTATATATTTTTTAGGTTTTTGCCATAGAGTGTGTGTGCTCACTGGAGAGAGACGGGGGCGTGGGGGGTGGGTGTGAGAAATCATCCTGATGGTGGCCATGCCACAATCCAATCACCTCCATTCTCCTCTAAGGAATTTGGGCATGTGCCTGACATGATTTACTTTTCATTTATTTACATTTAATCACTGTTTATCTTTATACTGTGCAACATCGTTTTTCCCAGCATCAATACAGTGCATATTAGTCAAGTCAAAGATATTACCATGTGCATAATCATGAACAGATAATTCTTCATTTTTGTATCTACCAAATGTTTGCTTGTACTTTTTGTTTTGTTTTTTGTTTTTGTTTTTGTTTTTGTTTTTCCATTACCTTATCCCTTCTCTCGGCATAATTTTTCTGAGTCTGGGATTCAAACCCCAGTAGACCACGTGGGAATCCAGCACCTTTACGACCTTGCCACCCGCTGGCCCCCACAAATCATATTTTTAGTGTGGTATTTTTACTGTGTGTATGTGTGTGTGTGTGTGTGTGTGTGTGTGTGTGATGAGATTATTATCTGAAGCAGGAGCTGGAAAACTATGGCCTTAAGCTCAAATAGGATCACGTGTCTGTTTTTGTAAATAAAGTTTTACTGGAACACAGCTGCTCCATTTCATTTTGTTTTAGCCATGGCTGCTTTAGCAAAGTTCAATACTTAAAAGAAAGACTATGTGACCGACAAAGCCTAAACTATTTATCATCTGGCTCTTTCCAGAAAAGGTTTCCCAAACCTAGTAGAAGGATTTCATTCTTTTTTTTATATATATACAGCATTTTTATTAAATAATTTGTGAGAAAAAGAACACCTTAAAATGCCAAATTTCATGTAGATCAGATAACTCAGCAAATATAATTGTGAAAAAAATAAAAGGGGTGATCTAAATAATTTTGTAAGAGAGCAAAAATATATCTTAATCTTCTCCTAAGAAAAACAACCATCAATGGAACCAGCAGTTGGCATAATGTCTATGTTGCTGGACTCCCATGTAGTCGACTGCAGTTCAAGTCCCAGACCCGGCAGCTTAAACTCACTCTGGGTGCATGTGCATGTGTGCCCAAGATCCCAAGAAGAGAATGGAAAAGAAGGGATTGCGGCGTGGCCATCCCCCCAGAGGGTGATTTTTCTCTTTCTGTCTGTCTGTCTGTCTCTGTCTTTCTAGCAAGTACACATGCCCTATAGCAAAAACCTCTCAAAAAAAAAGAAAAGAAAAGAAAAACAACCATCAAAATGTAATA
>NW_006160028.1:755623-772032 GCF_000334495.1 Tupaia belangeri chinensis | reverse complement strand
GAAAGAAATTTCCTTCATAAAAGAATATATTCCAAAATTCCACCTGTTGATCACGTTATTAAAAAAAAATTCCATTCTAAATACAGTCTATTCCTACCAACATGCATGTTTCATGAAAGGTAGAAGGGGAGTTAGACTACTCATTCACACTGCGATAAGTGACAGTAATTTCTCTCTCTCTCTCTCTCTCTCTCTCTCTCTCTCTCTCTCTCTCTTTTTGGCACTGCAGTACAGCTCTCTGGCTCTAATAATGGCAATGAAGAAAGTAGATTTCTGGATTCAATTGTTTACAGTTAGAAATTCAGGAAAAAATAGGTCTCAAACTTTAGCTATTTCCTAAGTAATCCCAGTATTAACCAAACATTTCCAATTTATAGGAAGCTGAGAAAAAAATATGAACATACTCTATGTTGAATAATAACTTTATGTTACTTTTTACTTATGATATTTAGTAGGCATTTTCTAAATTATATAGGGTTTCAGAATAAACTTGAACTAGTAAGTATAATATGAAGTTTTTTGTTGTTGTTGTCGTTGTTGTTTTGGAGAGGTTTTCGCTATAGGGCGCGTGCGTTCACCAGACAGATAGAGAGAGACATAGAGACAAAAAGCGAGAAATCACCCCCCAGGGGGATGGTCACGCCACAATCCTTTCTCCTCCATTCTCCTCTCGGGATCTTGGGCACGCACGCACACGCGCCCAGCGTGAGTTCTAAGCCACCGGGTCCGGGATGGGAACCACGGTCGCCTACGTGGGAGTCCACCAACATAGCCATTATGCTAACTGCTGGTTCCCAGTATAATATGAATCTAACAGAATATAATCGCCGTGTCTCAGGATGGTCTAGCCAGTATCTGACTACAGGTTTTTGGAAACAGTTCATTGAAAGATGACTATGGGGATCAGCAGATGGCAAAATGGTTATGTTGCTAGATTCCCATATAGTTGACGTGGTTCAAGGTCTGGACCTGGTGACTTAAGACTCATGCCGGGCACTTGTGTGTGAGTGCCCAAGATTCCAAGAGAAGAAAAGAGGAGTCGGGATTCAGTATGACCATCCCCTCTGCGAGGTGACTTCTCACTTTCTATCTCTCTGTCTCTCTGTCTCTCTGTCTCTCCAGCAATCTTATAGCAAAAATCTCTCAAAAAAAGAAAAGAAAAAAAAAGATAACTATATGTACATTCAAAATGAGTATTTGCTAAAAGTATCAGATATCCATAAAATGAAGTGATGAACACATTGTAAGGGCAAAATAAATACTTAATAGTAGGACAAATATATATAAAATATTTAAAAATGCCTGGGACATTCAGATGCATAATATGTATATATATATATATATATATATATATATATATATATGCACATATTTCTCTAGTAACACCCTACATATATATTTTTTATGTCATAAAGTTCTATTGCCGAACTAGGATATGTAAGATATCGTTGCAGTTAAAATTAGAGTAAAAAGCTTCTGCTACATAACACCGGGTCCGGGATGGGAACCACGGTCGCCTACGTGGGAGTCCACCAACATAGCCATTATGCTAACTGCTGGTTCCCAGTATAATATGAATCTAACAGAATATAATCGCCGTGTCTCAGGATGGTCTAGCCAGTATCTGACTACAGGTTTTTGGAAACAGTTCATTGAAAGATGACTATGGGGATCAGCAGATGGCAAAATGGTTATGTTGCTAGATTCCCATATAGTTGACGTGGTTCAAGGTCTGGACCTGGTGACTTAAGACTCATGCCGGGCACTTGTGTGTGAGTGCCCAAGATTCCAAGAGAAGAAAAGAGGAGTCGGGATTCAGTATGACCATCCCCTCTGCGAGGTGACTTCTCACTTTCTATCTCTCTGTCTCTCTGTCTCTCTGTCTCTCCAGCAATCTTATAGCAAAAATCTCTCAAAAAAAGAAAAGAAAAAAAAAGATAACTATATGTACATTCAAAATGAGTATTTGCTAAAAGTATCAGATATCCATAAAATGAAGTGATGAACACATTGTAAGGGCAAAATAAATACTTAATAGTAGGACAAATATATATAAAATATTTAAAAATGCCTGGGACATTCAGATGCATAATATGTATATATATATATATATATATATATATATATATATATGCACATATTTCTCTAGTAACACCCTACATATATATTTTTTATGTCATAAAGTTCTATTGCCGAACTAGGATATGTAAGATATCGTTGCAGTTAAAATTAGAGTAAAAAGCTTCTGCTACATAACACAGTGGCCTTTGGGGCTTATTCAATAATTAGTTCCCATATATAAAAAATGTTTAACATTAATGAATAATACTTGTCACTTTAAAAGTGAAGACAATGTAGAAATTTACAGAAAAGTTAAAGTTTTAGAACACTTTGCATACCTGGATGAAGAAAATAAAGGGATTAAAGTGTATTATGACCTTGAATACATGTAAGATCAAAATTAAATAACACACACAAACAAAAATCAAAACGTATTTCACAGCAGGACCTGCAAAACATTTTTTATATTAATCTTTTGAACCATGAAAAAGAGCAAATTAGTATTGTCTTATATGACTTTTAGAAACCCAAAATAATATAATCATAAAATATGAGCTTGGAAATGAATATATTCCATGATAGTATTGCTCAGTGAATTGTGTTGTCCTATAAGTCTGACAAATTCTAACTAGAACAGTGTTGCATTCATTAGTGAAGATATAACTATTTTGAGCACACAAATAATTTCTGGTTTTATAACTACTATTTTTCAGAATTCTGTAAACTGCAAGGCATTCAATGTGTTTAATGTGGCAGAGGATTAATTAAATGTTCCATTATTTTACCCTGTTCAGTCCTTTCCCCATTAAGCATGCAAACACTGTTCTAAGTACCTTAGGTTTCACTTCGATGAGGTCATCAGATAACACATACCTTAGTGCACTGATCTTTCAAGCAACTGAAATGGCATATTTAGGATTATTTGGCTTGTCTTCATCAGAAAAATCTTCTCCCTTGATCACTTCTTAATGAACTGCATTTGTTGCAATGGATCTATTAAGTCTAGGACAGGTAAACTTGGGCTAACAGATTTATCCCTGAAGCTGGAAATAAAAGCATTTCTGTTGGCACTTTTAAGAGTCTGATTGACTCATAATCACTTCATCATTTACGTTTTTACTCTCTCCCGTATCTGATAACACATTCAATGTTCCCTTCTTTTCAGCTGCCATTCCCATGCCGGAGTAAATTCTGCATTCCCTTTATTTAGCTCTTATCCAGCACTTTGGCCTTATCCTTCCCAAGTTCCCCCGCACAGGTGCAGCTTTCAGTCTTCATGTTCCCTCCATGAGCAGGATAAGGTTTATTGATGTGGCTCAAGTTGACTGACACTCAAATCATTTCATAGGTCACTAAATCATTTGCAAGGTCACAGTGCAAATGATCAATAAATAAGTTGACCCCAAAAAAATTCTTCCAGTTCCAGAAAGTCATCTCTTCCTTGCTGCCTCCTTCAATAAGTTCATATCAACATTATTATTATCGGGCTTTTGCAGGCATGGGTATGTGTTAAACAGATTACTTACAAAAGCTAAATTAAGTTCAGGATTGCCTGAAATCACATCTTCAGGAGAGAAAAATGTCTGAAGCCCAGTTTATCTACTTCTGGAAGCATGAATCCAGCACACTTCAAGTCATTTTTTTTTTCATTAAATCCTGAAAATTTAATGGCAATGGCAGGTCCATCTTCCTGGTCACCTCTAAGGGCAATCTGATGAAGCAGATGAAAATAGGCTCTCGAATCCTTAATGTTCTGGCTGAAGTTGATGGTACGCCAGTGCGCATTGGTCAGATGGTCATTCATCCATTGCAGCAGTTAATTCCTCAGGAGAAAGAGTTTTTCTTTTTTTCTTCCTCTCTCATTTTATTTATTTATATTTACTATTATTATTATTTATACATTCAACTGCTATACAACATTTAGATTGTAAAGAGATTTTAGTCAGCATGATACATACCTCAGTCCAGCTCAGTTGAGAATACTTTACACATCATCAACAGGTGATAAACCATATTTGTGTCCCACAAATGTCTTACCTCTATTTTCCCCCAGAATTTCCTTTCCTACACTCTTCTCCTCTCCACTCTCCCTCCACTTGATCCTTAGTGTCCAAAACAATTTTCAATCCTTTTATGTCTTCCAGTCTTTCAGTTACTACCATAGAGTGCAGACAGTCGATATATGTTAAGTGGAGACATACAATGTCTCTGTTTCATAGCCTGACTTGCTTCACTCAGCAATACATCTTCCATATTCATCCACTTTCTATCAAATGCCAGGGTCTTGTTGTTTTTTATGGCTGAATGATATTCCATCAAGTATATGTGCCACATTTTTTCAATCAATTTATCTGTTTGTGGACCTTTGGGTTGGTTCCATGTCTTAGCAATCATGAGTAATGCCACAATAAATATAGATGTGGAAAGTTTCATCAGCTCCTCTCATCCCCCCTTCATTTAGCAATGCAATCAAAGCTTCATTCCTAGAAATCTCAATATCAGAAAAAAGACCAATTTTGATGATCTAGCAGAGAAGTCTGATAGGCCAAATGAGATTTTCCTTCTTTCAGATCCTGTGCATTGATGTTGAGCCCCATACAACGAATAGTTGAGGCAGAATTCAGAGCTAGGTTTAAATTTACAGAAATGGTGAAAGGAATGAGCTTTTTCTTAATGGCTCTTTCCTTCATTTTATCTGATTCAGATTAATTGATCATTTCACAAAAACAGATGCCATCTGCAAGTGATTTGAAAAGACTCCCATCATTGGGATTCAAGGGTATAAGATGCTGATAGTCAGGATCATTCTCCAGAGGTTTGTTTATCCAGTTAACAAAGGTCACTTTTTCTTCCTCTGAATAAGACTGCTGTGTGCCTCACTGGAAATGGATGAAGTTCCTCCAATAGCAGTAATCCCATCTCTCTTCTTAATTATTCTTTGGAATGTTTTGCTGATATCTTTGCTTTGGGAATCTTGCTTTAGTAATACAAATTCTTCAGAACTGATTTTGTCATCTTTGTTGTCGTCAACAACTGCTAGAATTTTCTCCACAACCTCATGAAGCTTGTAACAGGCAGAGGAAGACTTGCTTCCTTAAACAGGCCCTGAAGTTCACAGTCAGTTATGTGCCCACTGTTTTCAACATTGGTTTTGTTAAGTGCTTCTCTTAGTTCTTCAAGTTCCTCCACAGAAATGGTAGTGGTAGTTTTCCATCTTTGGACAGGAAAGATTACCTTCTGGTGGCTTTATACCTGCCATGGTTGTTCTGCCCTGGAGCCCACAGCTCCTGCCCTGGATTTCACCACCTACAGGTCCATCTGTAGCTATTTCTTCACACCCACCCTCATTATTTTTCAGTAATACATATTGTGTACTCTGAGTTTCCTAAACACAAAAATAAATAGTAAAACACAATTTAATTATACAATAAGGGGAAAAATAATTTATTTTATTTGTTATTTGGATATTTATATTTATTTGAACACTGTAATAAAATAGAATATAGTCATCAGAGTCCAGGCAGTAGATTAAATACCATATTAGTCATTTGAACAGAGAAAATGGAATATAAAAAATTGTTAACTATCAGAAGGCAGTTAACTACACAAGGAAGTAAAAGAGAACTCTTAGAATTCCTGAAGTAAAAAAGGCAAAAAAGTAGCTACCACTTCTAGCCTGAGAGAGCACAATAAAGGCACTGAAGATTAGGGGAATGGCCTCACTCTGCAAGGCTCACATGCAGACCTCACTGGCAAGGTGCAGCAACCAAGGGAACATGCAAGCCTATCCATAGCCAAGAGCTTTGCCCAAGAGTTCAGCTTAGAGCTTGTCTGTGGATATGGCCTACCCTTTTACAGTATGACAGGCCAGACAAAGTCTGTTTATATACTGAACTGCTTGGAAGTACTTTCTTCCAGAGAATTATAGTTTGATGATGTAGCTAGAGCTCCCCAACCAAATAAGAATAATGAAGGACAATCCAGAAAAGAGGAACCATGGGACCAGCAGATTTAATGGTTACATTGCTAGACTCCTACATAGTCAACCATAGTTCAAGTCCAGGAACCAGTGGCTTAAAACTCATGCCAGTGCATGTGCATGTGTGCCCAAAATCCTGAAAGGAGAATAGACAAGAAGGGGTTGTGGCATGGCCATCCCACTGGGGGTTGATTTTTCACTTTTTGTCTCTCTGGTGAGCACACATACCCTTTAGCAAAAATCTCCCTTAAAAAAAAAAGAAAGAAAGAAAAAAAAAGAACTTTTTTGGTGCATCACCTCACAGTTTCATTCCTGTATCATTTGTTGATAAAGTCTTCTGTTCTACCACCAGAGAAGATTCACAAAATCAACTTAAATATCATAAAGCAGGGCAAAGAATGGTGAACATGAGTAATAGTAAACGGGAATTGCCTTATTTGTGGAAGAAAAAGCTTACTGTCTTGTACAGCTTTTTAAAAAGAAATTCATTAATATTTAGGTCATAAGATTAGATTAGATTTAGTGAAGACATTTTCTGGCAGAGGGCTAAGTTTTTGTGACATGGGCTATGTGAGGGTATGCAGCCTAACAACAAGAGGCAGTTATCAAAATGCCTCATTAATTACTCACTTGAGCCAACTGGCACATGCCTTAGATGCTAGGAACTCTATGTAAATATCTACGGGGCCCAGGAAACATCCTGACCGTGGCTAGGCCACGATATCTATTCTATATAATATTTATGCCTTTGACATTATCCTCTTTGATGCATACTCGGACAGCCTCTTTTGGAATTGCAGAAGAACAGTATAAGTAATCTGGCTTGACCTATTATGCATATCAGAATCACATGAGGCATGGGAAACATCCTGACCCTGGCTAGGTCATGTGATGCCTGTTCTATACAATATTTATGGATTCCACATTATCCTCTTTGATGCATACTCAGACAGTCTTGCTTGGAGTTGCAGAGGAACAGCGTAAGTAATCTGGATTGACCTATGATATATAACAGGATCACACATGATAGTAACAAGGTCAAAAAGTGTACACACTAAAAAAAAAAAAAAAAAAAAAAAAGCATACACACTAAAGCGCTTATCTCTAATTGTAGAACTTCACTTGCATTCTTGAAAGCTTGCAAAACAGTTCACTATTCCTGGTCAAATATATAAATAAAGAAGCTCAGCATGGCTGAGCAGCACCACAGTGTTGTTGCTATGGAGTCTGATTGAGTCCCAACCTGCAGTTCTATGGAGATTTCATATGGTCATATGATAAAATCAGACATTGGGGGGTCTCATACTCTCCCTGCACACTCAATCTGGTGATGGTTTTATAGCAAATTACCAGAGCCAAGAGACTCCTTAAAGTTCCTCTGGGGACACACAGCCCTATTGCTTCTCTCCCCATAGAGATCCCTCTGTTTGTCTTTTCTCAAGTCCTTCACACAACAAAGGTAACACAACAAGTTCCATCACCAATTCAAGCGATAAGTACCCTTGGCAGCTTTGCTCCAAATTCCTGTACACTATCACTACTTTTGCTTTCATGTCAACTCAGCTCAAAATTCTTAAAAGAATTCTTAGAAGAAAGGAGACATGCTCTCTCTTTGTTTTCAGTGACAAGGAGTTGATTAAAGATTAGAATACTTTGCATCTCTCAAGGCTGTAGATGTTCTCAGCCATTGTTTTTACATGAACTCAATTTTACTTCCAGGGAAGTTCTTCAGTTAGGTTATTATTGAAAACACTTTGCCATAGAGTGAACATAAGACTTCTTTTAATCATTATATACTAATCTCCCTTTAGCTGCCAGCTTGCCTCTCATCCATCCAATAGAGAGCCTTTCTCTTACTCTTGCTTTATACATGGAATAGAAGGCACAGCCTTTTGGAGAGTCATATGCAGTTGTTGTTGTTTTTTTTTTTTAATACACATTTAATCACATTGTTTAGCTTACAAAGTGAACATTTCAATATGTGAACATTTCTCCCCAGTCCAGTTGATCAAAATATCTTCAACCGATAACACCACACCTCCCCATCCTGTCAGTATCCCTCCTCCAAATGTCCTTCCTTAGGCCCCAGTCCTCCACACACACATCTGGCATTCACACCCATCTCTTGTGTTAGTACAAGCTTTAGTCAATCAGTCTCAGTCACAGAGTGCAGACACTTGGTATATATTAAGTCGGGACATACAATGTCTCTCCTTCATAGCCTGACTTGCTTCACTTAGCAGTAACTCTCCAATATTCTTCCACTTTCTGTCAAAAGCCAGGGTTTTGCTGCTTTTTCTTATGGCTGAATAGTATTCCATAGAGTATATGTGCCACAGTTTTTCAATCCATTCATCCATACAGGGGCATTTGGATTGGTTCCATGTCTTAGCAATCATGAATAGTGCAGCAATAAACATCGATGTGCAAGCACTTTTCCAATGAAGAATTCTTCTGTCCTTTGGGTAGATACCGAGGAGTGGGATTGCTGGATCATATGGTAGTACTATTTGTAGATTTTTGAGACATCTCCAAATTGTTTTCCACATTGGCTGGACCAATTTACATTCCTACCAGCAGTGTAAAAGAATTCCCCTTTCACCACATCCCCGCCAACACTTACCATTTTTTGTTTTTTTAATCTTAGACATTCTGACTGGGGTTAGGTGGTACCTCATTGTTATTTGGATCTGCATTGCCCTTACAATGAGGGATGTTGAGCATTTTTTCATATGCTTTTTAGCTATTTGTATGTCATCTTTAGAGAGTGGTTTTTTCAACTCATTCACCCATCTTTTAATAGGGTTGATCATCTTTTTTTCCAAATAGCGGCTTGAGTTCCTCATGTATTCTGGTTATCAGTCCCTTATCTGATGCATAATTTACAAAAAATATTTTTCTATTCTGAGGGCTGTCAATTCACATTAATTACTGTGTCTTTTGCCATGTAGAAACGTCTTAGTCTGATGTAATCCCACTTGTCTATTTTGGGAATTATCGAATGTACTTTTGGGGTCTTATTTAAGAAGTCTTACCCTACACCAGTGTCTCCCAGAGTTTCCCCAGTGTTTTCCAGGAGCAGTTTTATAGTTTGAGTTCTTAGATTTAGATCATTAATCTACCTTGACTTGATTTTTGTCAAAGGTGAGAGGTAGGTGTTCAGATTCATCTTTCTGCAGGTGGAAATCCAGTTTTTCCAGCACCATTTGCTGAAGAGGTTTTCCTTTTCCCACTGGATTGACTGGTACCCCTTGTCAAAAGTCAGTTGACTGTATGTTTGGGATTTATTTCTGGGGACTCTACTCTGTTCCATTGGTCCACAGACTGGCTGAATGGATTAAAAATAAACAAACAAACAAACAAACAAAACCACAGAAACCTTCTATATATTGCCTATAGGAAACCCACCTCATGGAGAAAGACATACATAGACTGAAAGTGAAGGGTTGGAAAAAGGTTTTCCATGCAAATGGGAACCAAACAATGGCTGGAGTTGTGATAATAATTTCTGACAAAATAGGCTTTAAAACAAAAATTTTTCAAAGAGACAAAGAAGGGCACTACATCGCAGTAAAAGGCTCTATAGATCAAGAAGATATAACACTTATAAATATCTATATGCCTAACACAGAAGCACCCAAATATGTGAAGAAAAGACTGTTAGATCTAAAAGGGGAGAAAGACTGTAACACACTAATTGTTAAAGATCTCAACACTTCGCTATCCACTCTGGACAGATCATCTAGGCAAAAATTAGGTAAAGAGATAAAGGATCTAAACAATACCATAAATCAAGTGGACTTAACAGACATCTATAGAACTTTCAATCCCAAAACCACAAGACACACTTTTTCTCACCTTGACATGGAATCTGTTGGAAGATTGACTACATCATAAGTCACAAAGCAATCCTCTACAGATTCAGAGGCATAGAAACTACCTCCAGCATCTTCTTCCACCATGTTGGAATTAAACTTGATTTTAATTTCAAGAGAAATCCTCAAAAATACCCAAATACTTGGAAACTAAATAACCTACTCCAAAATGACTCCACTACTACTGAAGAAATAAAGACTGAAATCAAAAGGTTCGTGGAAGCCAATGACAATGAGGACATGAGTTTCCATAATCTCTGGGATACTGCTAAAGCAGTCATAAGAGGGAAGTTCATAGCAATTAGTGCACATAAGAGGAAGACGGAAAGAAGGCTAATAGATCACCTAACATCATGCTTCAGAGAATTGGAAAAGCAACAGCAAAACAAATCCAAAAAACTCCAATAAAAAGGAAATAATAAAGATCTGAGCAGAAATAAATGAAATGGAAAATAAACATACTACACCGAAAATAAATGAAAGTAAAAGCTGGTTCTTAGAAAGGAAAAAGAAAATTGATACACCACTAGCGAGACTTGTTAAGAAGAAGAGAGAAAAGAACCAGGTGAATCAAATCTGCAACGAAGCTGGTAATATAACAACAGACATAGTAGAAATTTAAAACATCATTAGATGATACTTTGAACATCTATATGCCAAGAAAGAAAACAATCTGGATGAGATGGAAGAGTTCCTGGACAAATATAATCTACCAAAAATGAACCAGGAGATATAGAAAGTCTGAATAGGCCTATAACAAGCCAGGAAATTGAATCGGTAATAAATAACCTTCCAACAAAGAAAAGCCCTGGCCCTGATGGATTCACCCCTGAATTCTACAAAACTTTCAAAGAAGAGTTAACCCCCATTCTTCTCAAGTTATTTCTAAAGATCCAAAAGGGTGAATCTCTCCCTAATTCATTCTATGAAGCCTCTATCACCTTTATCCTTAAAACAGATAAGGACAGGACAAGGAATGAAAACTATAGACCAATATCTCTGATGGATATAGATGCAAAGATTCTCAATAAGATACTAGCAAATCGTATCTAACAACTTATAAAAAAGATCATTTACCATCATCAGGCAGGCTTTATTCCAGGAATGCAAGGTTGGTTTAACATACACAAAACCATAAATATAATACATCATATTAACAGGAATAAAGATCAAAACCATATGATCATATCAACTGATGCAAAAAAAGCATTTGATAAGATACAACATCCCTTCATGATCAAGACTCAGCAAAATCGGCATAGAAGGGTCATTTCTCAACACAATAAAAGACATCTATGAAAAACCCATAGCGAACATCATCCTCCATGGAGAAAAGCTCAAAGCTTTCCCACTGAACATGGGAAAAAGATAAGGATGCCCTCTTTCTCTACTCTTTTTTAATATAGTACTGGAAGTCCTCACCAACACAATCAGAAAAGAGGAAAAAATAAAAGGCATTCAAGTAGGAAAAGAAGAGGTGAAACTCTCTCTATTCGCAGATGACATGATTGTATACATAGAAGACACAATGGTCTCCATGGAAAAATTACTGGAAGTAATACATGATTACAGTAATGTTGCAAGATATAAAATCAATATACAGAAATTGATAGCATTTATATATATGAATAACAGGCAGACTGAGATAGACCTGAAAAAAGTTATTCCATTTACCATAGTCACCAAAAGTATAAGATATTTAGGAATAAATCCAACCAGAGAAGTTAAAGATCGCCACAAGGAAAACTATGAGAAGCTAAAAAAATAAATTGAAAATGACACAAAAAACTGGAAGGACATTCCATGTTCCTAGATTGGAAGAATTAATATAATCAAAATGGCAATTCTACCCAAATTAATCTACATATTTAATGCAATGCCAATCAAAGTACCCGACACATTCTTCACAGATCTAGAAAAGACAATCATGAAATTCATCTGGAATCATAAAAGACCCCGTATTGTCAAAGCAATTCTATACAAGAAGAGTGGAGTGGGTGGCTGACCAAAAAATATACTACAAAGCTGTGATAATCTTATGCAGTTTTCAGTCCATCCCAAAGCTGGGAGTCTGAACGCTATGTGAAATAGCTTTAAGGCAGCTTTGTTGGCATTTGAAACCAAAAGTAAAGGAAGTGGCTAGCATACAGAACACCAACATATTGAGACCCATGCTTGCAAATAGGGCTACAGGTGCACCATACATCTCTATGGAGATCCCAGGATCTCAACATGTGGAATTGGTTTTCTCCCAAGCAAACAGCTTATGGGAGTGAACTCAGTTTTTTGCTAGCATAAGCAGAGCATTCTGTTTCTTCAAAAACCATCTCCCAAATGTTATGAGAAATTTATCTATCCTGTCCTTGGCACCCCAAAAAGGGCTCCCTTAAGGTTGAGGACTGGGACAAAAGTGGCACCTGCCTACATGGAGAGCCTTGCATGCCTATTGAAATCCTCCATGCTTGGAATTTGTGTTGTGATGCTATATATCTATTGGAATTCCTCCTACACTAGTTACAATGAGAAAATTATCAAAAGAAAAGGAAGAATCAATTCCCAGTCTTTCCGCTCCTCCTTGCCCCTCTCCTCCTCCTCTATCCACTCCTCTTATACCTGATACCACCTTTCTTTTAGCACCTCCTCCTCTTCTGTTTAAGGTCATAGAGAACATTAGAACTAAGGGATGTATGCAGGATTGCATAGAGGATGCTCTCAAAGACGGAGACACTTCAATATTGTTCATCTGTCCAGTAGTAAGACCCAAGAAAGGGAGAATACGATATGAATCTCTACCATACTCCATTTACAAGGAACTAAAAAGAGCCACTAATGAATATGGAACTAGCAATCATTATGTTACAGGGATGATAGACAGCATAGCATCAAACTATGACCTAACACCCAATGATTGGATATTATTGGTAAAAATGGTAACTACTCCTGCCCGATATACAGTTTGGAGGCAAGAGTTTGAAGACAGGTGCCATCAGAAGGCTGCTGATAATTTATTCAATATTCCAGAAGTGACTGCTGAAATGCTATCAGGGACTGGTTATTATGCTACCAATGAACAACAGACTCGCATGCCATCAGAATCCTATGAGAAAATAGCCAGCTTTGCCAGTCATGCATGGAGGAAAATACCTGATCTCTGTGGAGGATGCCTCTCCTTTGTAAGGTGCACCAGGGGCCAAAAGAAGCTATGACACATTCATAGATAGATTGCAAAAATCTTTGCAAAGGCAAGTAGAGAATATGGAAGTGGCTGAAGGACTGTTGAAGCAAGGGCTTTTGGCTATGGTCTTGCAGCCTCTGAACAGAAAGAGGTGTTACAGATGTAGAAAAGAGGGACATATTATCAAGGATTGTAAGGAAAAAAAAACAAAAAAACAAAAGAAGCCTTCCTCCAAATGTAAACACTGTAGTAAAGGTTTTCACTAGAATAACCAGTGTCACTCTTCCACTGATGTGTCAGAAAACCTAATACTGGACACAACTCCAGCCCAAGATCCAAGGAGGTCTCACTCTTGCCCCAACCCAACCCAGTAACAGATGAGAGCTCCAAACAAACAACTGGTCCAGAAATTCATGACCCGGTTCATGCTACGGCTTGGAGGGCTGACATTGATTTGACTGCCCAAGAGGATGTTTCTTTAAACTTGTCAGGAAAGGTTTCCCGAGTAAATAGTTGGCTATCAGGACCTCTGAAAAACAGGCATGCTTAAAACTTAAAAACACACATTCAGTCTATAGAGACCTTGTAGCCTCGTCTCCATAGCAACTTAGCAACTCTTACTGACCTTGTATCCCTGATAATAGCCTAACAACTAACTCTATTTACTGCTGCAGACACTGAGTTAACCCTTTCTCATCCCTAGGGTGCTTAGAGCTTTTTGTTCATGATCAATTGCTTTGCTGTGATGCCATCTAAAAGGTCTTTTCAAATGATTAAAACCTTAAACTCTTATCAATAACAATGTTTTGTTCTAATCCTTAAAATGACAAACAAAATACATTCCTTATCTAATTAATCAGAAGTAACAACTATCTTCAAAGACAAATTTATAAAGAAAGAGAAATAAGGTAAAAAGGAAACAGTAAGTAGGAAGGAGAGGTGGAAAGATATAGGTATGAAGATGTATTTGTAGTAAAAAAGGCTACAAAGGAAAGAGAACATTTCAATTTTGAAGGAGTTTTGTAAGGTAATTTTCTTTTTTTTTACTAAAGTAAGATGGCTGGATTAATCCAGAATGAAAAAAGTAAAAGGAGGCAAATAATCAAGGAATAAAGCATGTTACAAAAGGTTCCAGTTATGTTGAAGAAGGTCTGAGAAAGGATTGTAAAGAATTAGAAAGATTTCATAAAAAGATGTATAAATAACAGGTGGTATCTGATGTGGTCATAAAACAATGGGCCACACTATTTGGTTCTGAAACACAATCTAAATAGAACGAATTTACTAGTTTAGAGTTTAGTGATAAAACAAACCCTCTCCATATTTTTAAAACAAAAAAGGGGGAATCTAGGGTCCCCCTCTATTCATACTGCCAAATAGCTTTCTTTAACCTAAATCTGACTGTTGATTCAAAATTACATCAATGGAGTACTACTTAACGACACAAAACTTCCCCAAGCAAAAGTCTTTTTTAAGATGCCACCAGATCCAACCCAGCAAGGGCTAGCTCCTCTACTAACCTACAGAAGAGGATTTTTCTCTGTGTTTACTCCTGCAAGTCTGGATTGAATCCCCTCTCAGTATGTACAACCTGCACACCATGAGCTGGCATCAGACGCTAAAGGACCCAATCTCAAACTTCCAGCTACAGATTCAGAATTAACAATACAACAAGGAAACAAGAGACAGAAGAAGTCAGCTGAAGCTAACATCAGCACTTGGGGAGACATCAAGGCCTTGTCCAATGACACCCAAAATATACTGACAGAGTTAAACAAGGAACTGACCCCTGATAATCTATTTCTTGCCATGTGTGTGAAACTTACTGTAAACTCTAGGATACTTTGTTCCATCCTGATATATCTATTCCTGTCCCTTCGAACCATCTAATGCCTTAAACAATTATTCTTTAGAGCTATATTTCTATTGATCTCTGAACCACTTGTTGCTGTATTCATGTGTTACCCTTATGCGTCTAATGGTGTTGGCCCCCTTTCCCTAGACAGAAGAGAGTCATGCTGGCTGTTAAAACAAGAAAAGGGGATATGTGAGGATATGCAGCATAACAAGAGGAGGCAGTTATCAGAATGCCTCATTAATTACTCACTTAAGCCAGCTGATGCATGCCTTAGATGCTAGGAACTCTGTGGAAATATCAGTGGGACACGGGAAACATCCTGACACTGGCTAGGTCACGATGCCTGTTCTATATAATATTTATGGCTTCCATATTATCCTCTTTGATGCATACTCAGACAGTCTTCCTTGGAGTTGCAGAGGAACAGCATAAGTAATCTGGCTTGACCTATGATGCATAACAAGATCACATATGGGGCACAGGAAACAACCTGGTCCTGGCTAGGTCATGTGATGCCTGTCTTATACAATATTTATGGCTTCCACATTATCTTCTTTGATGCATACTCAGACAGTCTTCCTTGGAGTTGCAGAGGAACAGTGTAAGTAATCTGGCTGGCCTATGACCCGTAACAAGATCACACATGATAGTAACAAGGTCGAAAAATGTATACACTAAAGTGCTTATCTCTAAGTGTAGAACTTCAACTGCATACTTGAAAGCTTGCAAAATAGTTCACTGTGCCTGGTCAAATACATAAAGAAGTTCAGCATGACTGAGCAGCACAGCTTGTCTGCGTTCACCTCATCATTGCTTCTGTGACTTTCTCTTTTCTCTAACTTTTCTTCCTACAGGACCAAGTCCCGGGGATAACGCCAACAGTCTTACCATCCAGAGAAATGTTACTCTTAAGCTTGCCAGCAGATGCTGACAGGGATAGATGTTTTTTATTGATCTAAGTTGATAATAGGATATTCTTTGGAAAATATAGAAGCAGGGGCTATAAGTATATTGATTAGAATAGACTTTATATTCTTCTCTACAGAAAAATCATCTAAAATAAAAGATTAAAAATTAGTAGAAGTGTTTATTAAAACAATACCAAATGGCTTCTGTTTTGCTTTTATATAGTGTTGTATTTCTTCACTTTTTGAAAATCTGCAGTCATCTAGTTATTAGTATTCCAAAGGGTTTCATGCATGTGCTCATAATAATACAATTTCTCTCAATGATCATGTGTTATCTGCCCTTTTACAGTAATACTGTTCTAGGTAAATGGAAAAAGTTGTTAAGAATGAGTCATTAGGGACCAGCAGTTAGTATAATGGCTATGTCACTGGACTCCCACATAGTCGACCACAGTTCGAGTCGCGGACCCAGTGGCTTAAACTCACACCGAGCACATGTGCGTGCATGCCCAAGATCCCAAGAGGAGAATGGAGGAGAAGGGATTGCGGCGTG
>NW_006160028.1:753302-755574 GCF_000334495.1 Tupaia belangeri chinensis | reverse complement strand
TCAGTGAGAAAAGACAACAAAAAAAAAAAAAAAAAAAAAAAAAAAAAAAAAAAAAAAAAAAAAAAAACCTCTCCAAAAAAATAAAAAAGAAAAACGAAAAAGAATGAGCCACTGAGGCACAGAAATGACCTACCAAACAATACCACGACAGCTAACTTACCTAGACAAAATTACTGGTGCCTATGCTGAAGATGGCATGGTGCCTCTGCTCTGCTGCTGTCAGCATTGCCATAAATACCAAGGCAGAACATCTTTCCTACTTTTATTCTGGCTCATTTGCTGGAGATCATTGCCCACCTGGGCTATTATGTTAGCCACCACCATGAATTATGCATATGTGGACCCCACATGTGTCTTTTCTTTTTAAAAATTATTTTATTTAATTTTATTTATTATTATTTTTTAATTTGACCAGAGAGAGAGAGATAGAGAGAGAGGGAAAGTGAGAAAGCAAGCCCACTAGATCTGCTGCTCAAACTACAGTTGGTCACGTGGGAGTCCAGTGCCCTAAACACCACACCACCTGGTACACATCCCCTCTGCCCATTTGTGTCTTTAATAGAAATCTAGAACTCCAATATTTTTGTTTTTCTTTCTCTTTTTCTTTTATTCAGGACCTAAACATGTGTCTGAAGAGTAGGGCTGAATAAAATTATCCTCGTTCTCTGACACATGGACTCCTTTTTATTAATACTACTTAGGGATCTTTTCTATAAAGCTTTTCAGTGTCTCATGCAAAGAAATTACAAATGATTCTCCACTGCTGCACATCCTGACATGTCTGAACATACCTAACTGGGTTAGTGACTGTTAATGTGGAAATCTGTGAGTCTCTATGTAAAAATGAAGTATGAATTTTCCACCAGAAAAATGAAGATTCAACAATGATCATGTGATTTCTAACATCTTTATAAAAATCATCTTTTTATATGTCTCTCTTTCTAATTTGTGTCTCAAGAGCAGAATTTTTGTTCTGATTTTTCTAATTGTTTTTTTAAGCTCCTAACACAGTGTCCAGCACAAATAAGCACTTAACTAATGGTGGTTGTTAAGGTTTGCATGGCATTGAAGTGAACTGACATATCAAGAGACTAAAAGAAAAATCCAGTATTAAGTCTACATTATTAAGGTTATTCATTTTGGCTTAACTTTATACTAAATGATTAGAACTTTTTTGATTCTCCCATACTTTTCAGGTATTAGCATGTTAAAAAAGATTGCTAAAACTCATTCCCACTGTGAGTGTGGAAATATTTTCTTAGACTGTTATATTTGCAAGGTTTTCCACTTTTACACAAAAATTTGGTAGCTGATGGAACACGAAGGTCCAGTAATAGCAGTTGCTAATGGTAACATATCCTGGAGACAAACAGGAGGGATATCCTGGGAAGTAGCATGGAGAAAATTGTAGAGTTACAGGGAGGATATCAAAGTAAAAATAGAATAATTTAGAAATCACCATCTTTCTTTGAATGGATATCCTGGCAGTCAAAGTCCCCAAACAGAAGCTACTTGGGCCAAGACTTCCTTTGAAACCACTTCTATTTCATGGAAACTAATTTTTAAAATGCTCAGTGGTTTGGGAACATGAAGAATCAGTTTACAAATCATCATCCACTTCATGAAAAGAAAAAGAAAAAGAAATCATCAAGAACCCAGATTTTAAAACCATATAACAGGGTTGAACATTAAGTCATGTGACAAATTAGAGGGACACCAGAGTAATTTCAACACAGTCAAATCATCAGCCTCGAGTCCTCATAGTGATTATGCTCTCAGCTTACACACATCTCCGCATTACTGTGGTGTCCTAATAACATCTGTGAAAAACCCTGACATGTTAGTAATGTGAGCAGAGGACATCCTCCAGCATACCTATGCCAATAAGCAAATGTCTGCTCTAGTTACTGAGGTTTCTAGTCTTTCTGGCTATATATAGCTCAAACTTCTCTAATTTTACTTCAGAATGGGCGATATTAAGCAGCTCAATGAAAGTAAACAAGTTGTAATTAGCTGTAACTGATTCACATATGGGTTTAAAATCCCGGGTCTATGATAAAATGCTCTAATAACAGTCGTGAGGCAAGCTTGTGTTAAATCTGAACACAATAGGAGAACTGCATTACTTGATATTAAATGCGAGGCACCCATCCTGCTATTTCCTAAGATAGCAGTTTTAAAATTACGCCATTACCCAGATTGCAAGATGATCCCACTGATTATTTTATATTGTGGCCTAAATATAATACTGACTTCTCCTAGAACATGTACT
>NW_006160028.1:734389-753271 GCF_000334495.1 Tupaia belangeri chinensis | reverse complement strand
ATACAGTAATGCCTTTGCATGTAGTGTTTCCTCCCCATTTCATATTTTTATGAAGCCTTGAAGTCTTAACTCCAGGACCTCCTTTGTGAAAATGACCTCCACTGCCCTTTTAGAAAAAGTTAGATTCCTTTCTTCAAACTTCCACTGAACTAACAACAGATATTGTGTATGTCATAACGACATGTATTTTCCACTTCTCTCAGAATATGTTTCTTAGAGGCAGGAGTACTACATCTTACTCTCTTGAAGCCTCTATTGTTCTGGAACAAAACATAAAAATTGTAGTTTGTTAAATGAGTGAACCTGCCTTCTGGATGTTACCCCCCTCATGTCTTACACCACTGCCAATCTCTTGGTTGAGACATAAAACATTCATATATATATATATATACATAAAACATTAGGAGAGCTGTTCTTTCTAGTACTTCAAGGAAACTCTGAGAACTGCCCTAGTAAAAACAATCACTACCAACTTGTGTCTTTATTTACATCACATCTCAGTAGTATTTTAACTTTCAAATACTTTGGAAAGATCTAAAGGTCTGTGTGCCTGATTCTTCCCAGTATGCAAATTACCTGAGAGGAAGAGAACTATTCAAGATAATCTCTATGCTTTATTGGCTATACCATTTAGAGCTAGTCACTTCTTGAGTTTACAATTGAAAAACTATGATAACAGTAATAATTATCTCAACGTGCTGCTGTTTTTATAAAGTCCAATTGGTTGTGAAATTGTGATGATAATCACATTAATGGAATATATGTAATGCATTTACATTTGCTTTACATACAGTAATAAATGTAATCATCCCTACATTCTTAAAAATTGAACATAGGTATCTACTTTGTAAAGAAATTTTACCTAAAATCATGATATGTGTGGTATGTGAGTGTGTGTATGTATTTGAGTATGTATTGGGATAGGGTTTTAGGGAAAATATGACTAATCTTCTGATAAAAGTTAGTTGAAATGTAACAAGTGAACATGAGGATGTAGTAGAAAGATAGGACCACTCCAGTGGCTCCTTTTATTTATTTACTTGTTTGTTTGTTTTAGATAGTTTGGGGGTTTTTTGTTGTTTTTGTCTTTGTTTTTGTTTTGTTTTTTGCTATAGGATGCATGTGCTCGCTGCAGAGACATAAAATGAGAAATCATTCCCCAGGGCTAATGGCCACACTGCAATTTCTTCTTTTCCATTCTCCTCTTGAGATCTTGTGCATGCACGCACATGAGCCTGGCATGAGTTTTAAGTCTCCAGGTCTGGAACTTGAACCAGGGTGGACTACATGGGAGTCCAGCAATGTAACCATTATGTCATGTGCTGGTCCCGGACCAATCTGTTAATATGGATTTTTATCAAGTGTAATTGATAAGGTTGTTAGGACAATAAATCAGCAATTAACTTTCAAGTAGGTGTTACCATCTTTCATAAAACAATTACAAAGCTAAGAATCTTTTAGCAAAAAGCCAAAAGGTCTCATGAGATAGAACTTTAAGAATAAGCATGTAATCCTGATAGAGCTAAAACAAATGACCCGATCAATTAAGGGAACTTTTACCATTGCTTCACTGTAAGTTTTAGCTAGACTGCTGCAATGGAAATAAAGATGATTAGATAGATGCTCTATTGCCATGAAGTAGCTAATAAGGTACTGGAAGAACCAGAGCTATGGTGGAAATTGGAAGTTAATAAGTGGAATGAAATAAATGCACTTGTGTGATGAATATATAACAGGAGAGCTGTTCTTTCTAGTACTTCAAGGAAACTCTGAGAACTGCCCTAGTAAAAACAATCACTACCAACTTGTGTCTTTATTTACATCACATCTCAGTCCTATTTTAACTTTCAAATACTTTGGAAAGATCTAAAGGTCTGTGTGCCTGATTCTTCCCAGTATGCAAATTACCTGAGAGGAAGAGAACTATTCAAGATAATCTCTATGCTTTATTGGCTATACCATTTAGAGCTAGTCACTTCTTGAGTTTACAATTGAAAAACTATGATAACAGTAATAATTATCTCAACGTGCTGCTGTTTTTATAAAGTCCAATTGGTTGTGAAATTGTGATGATAATCACATTAATGGAATATATGTAATGCATTTACATTTGCTTTACATACAGTAATAAATGTAATCATCCCTACATTCTTAAAAATTGAACATAGGTATCTACTTTGTAAAGAAATTTTACCTAAAATCATGATATGTGTGGTATGTGAGTGTGTGTATGTATTTGAGTATGTATTGGGATAGGGTTTTAGGGAAAATATGACTAATCTTCTGATAAAAGTTAGTTGAAATGTAACAAGTGAACATGAGGATGTAGTAGAAAGATAGGACCACTCCAGTGGCTCCTTTTATTTATTTACTTGTTTGTTTGTTTTAGATAGTTTGGGGGTTTTTTGTTGTTTTTGTCTTTGTTTTTGTTTTGTTTTTTGCTATAGGATGCATGTGCTCGCTGCAGAGACATAAAATGAGAAATCATTCCCCAGGGCTAATGGCCACACTGCAATTTCTTCTTTTCCATTCTCCTCTTGAGATCTTGTGCATGCACGCACATGAGCCTGGCATGAGTTTTAAGTCTCCAGGTCTGGAACTTGAACCAGGGTGGACTACATGGGAGTCCAGCAATGTAACCATTATGTCATGTGCTGGTCCCGGACCAATCTGTTAATATGGATTTTTATCAAGTGTAATTGATAAGGTTGTTAGGACAATAAATCAGCAATTAACTTTCAAGTAGGTGTTACCATCTTTCATAAAACAATTACAAAGCTAAGAATCTTTTAGCAAAAAGCCAAAAGGTCTCATGAGATAGAACTTTAAGAATAAGCATGTAATCCTGATAGAGCTAAAACAAATGACCCGATCAATTAAGGGAACTTTTACCATTGCTTCACTGTAAGTTTTAGCTAGACTGCTGCAATGGAAATAAAGATGATTAGATAGATGCTCTATTGCCATGAAGTAGCTAATAAGGTACTGGAAGAACCAGAGCTATGGTGGAAATTGGAAGTTAATAAGTGGAATGAAATAAATGCACTTGTGTGATGAGATGTCAGAGTAAGAAAGTATTCATTTAAATTGGAAATATTGAGAAAAGACTCAGAGAAATAATGGGCATGTGGAATTAGGAACTGAGTGATAGTTAATAGATAGTAAACAGGAAATGTGAAAAATAAGGTTCTTACATATTATTTTAAAAATATCACCTTGATTTTGTCTATTAGGAAAATATTGAGATGCTAAATTCCAGTTAATGTGTATCAAAAGGCATGTCTAGAGATTCTAAATACTAGACAAACTTTAGGTACTGTTATCATATAACCAGAACAAATAATTCATCAAAATTACAGCAATAATTTAAAATGTTGCTTCATATCAATTTAAAAACTGTATTCCATCAACACTAAATATTCTATTCTTTAAAGGGAAAAACAACCCATATTTTAGACTTCTCCCTGAAATTCAATCAAATTTGAATGTAAAGCAACTATATTTGATTAATAGTTTAGAGGTTTGTGTTGTTCTTTTCATTGTTTGCCATAGGCCACAAATGCTAGCCAGAGGGACAGAAAGAGACAAGGGAAAGTGAGAAATCACTCTCCAGCAGGGATGGCCAAACTGCAATTTCTTCTCCTCCATTCTCATCTCAGGAGTTTAGGTTCACATGTGCATATGCCCACGCCGGACATGATTTTCAGACTGTTGGGTCTGGGACTCTAGCTATTGAGTTGACCATATGGGATCCAGCTGCCTTAACCACCACATCACTTGCTGGCCCTTCAGTTTGTTTTCATTTTTGTTTTTGTTTTTACTAAAAAACAACAGGAAATGAGAATCGTACCTTTGAAGGTTAATAGAATTAAAAGAAATTTCATAATTCAAATCTAATATTTAACTAAACTCCTTTCTTCTAATTTAATATTTGATGTACCCATTAAGTTTTCATGCTGGTCTCATGAATATATTTCTTATCAACCTCCGTTCTTTGCTTCCTTTACTTATTCTACTCCATCTTGGTAAAAGAAAATAATAAAAATTTCTATACCCTTGTTAGGTAGAGCATGAGTGAGAAGCAATGACAGGACAAGTTCCACAGGACTGAAATGGAGCTCAGAAGTGGAAAACTTTTATCTCGATAAAATAAAAATAAAGGACAGATTCCTCTTCACACCATCTTTCCTCTTGTCCGGGAGCCCCTCCCATGAAGGTCTAGCTGTGCAGTTTCAGCGGGTATAAAATCTACCCCAGACACGGGAGGCGCTACGCCAGGACCGACTGGAAGGTTTTCCAATTTCTTAATGCGAAATGCGAGTCAGCATTCCTTTCCAAGAGGAATCCAAGGCAAATAAACTGGACCGTTCTCTACAGAAGAGAGCACAAAAAGGGACAGTCAGAAGAAATTCAAAAGAAAAGGACCCGCCTTGCAGTCAAATTCCAGAGCGCTATCACTGGTGCATCTCTTGCTGGTATCATGACCAAGAGGAACCAAAAACCTGAAGTTAGAAAGGCTCAGCGGTAACAAGCTATCAGGGCTGCCAAAGAAGCAAAAAAGGCTAAGCAAGCATCTAAAAAGACAGCAATGGCTACTGCTAAGACTCCCACAAAGGCAGCACCTAAGCAAAAGATTGTAAAGCCTGTGAAGGTTTCTGCTCCCAGAGTTGGTGGAAAACGCTAATTTAGCAGATCAGATTTTACAATAAAGATCTAATTATAAATAAATAAATAAATAACAGATTACAGAAGTTACACACCAAAGTTTAACGTCCAGTGGCAATTGCAAAATTAAATAGTTAAACCAAAAAATAAGACGATCTTTGGGAGTCAGTAATAAAACCAATCGGTGATTTGGGAAACAAGAAAAAGTACAGCTAAATGTTATGGAGTGGGCAAAAATAAAATTATCTGGGAATGCCCAAAAGTGGATCAATGATACCTCCAGAAGCCAAACTCAAGCCAGATATGAGTTTTAAGGAGTCTTAGAAGAACATCTTTTTTACCAGAAGACACAAACAATATATGCCAGAAATGAAGCCATGTCTTTGTGAATTTCAGTTCCCACACATTAGTTTGAATCTTCCTGTTTTGTCATCAGAGTTCCTAGAAGAAAATCTCTTCCTGTAGGCTGATATAAACCTACCTGAAGAGAGTATTTGAAGAATATCAGTCTTTTCCTTTGTCCTGAGAAAGGTTTGTTGAAATAAAATAAAAGATGGGGCATTTGAGAAAGTGAAAGCAAGGTTTTGAAGATGGCTTAATGATTAGGTGGCAATAAAATAACTCATTGTTACTCATGTTTGCACTCGCTTTTAATGTTTTTGGAATTAAGCATATAATTTTACACTTTATAATGTTATTAAATCAATGTTATTAAATCAACTACAAATTTTTGAGCTAAATCAATTTTACTTATGTTTATAAATGGCTTAAAATAGTTTTTATTTTGAGATACTCAATATGGAAAAAAACTTTCAACACACATTTATCTCAGGTAGTATAATATATCAGTAACTCTTACATTTCCAATTCTCAATTCCACAGAAAGCTTTCTCCTTGGAATTTTAAACTGTCTGGACTAAAGTAGCAGATACTAGGCCAAACTCTATGGCCCTACTTCCAATTCCTCCTTACTTAATCTGGCCATTCCTGTTTCCAGAAATTCTTACACACATATGTGGTGTGCATATCTTCTTCTGTATACTTTCTCTGAATTTTTAAAAGTACTTCCACTCTCTCTCTCTTTCTCTCTTGTTCTGTCTCTATCTCACATACACACACACACACACACACACACACACACACACACACTTGCAAGAAGTTTTGAAAATAAAAAAGAGAAAGAACAAAATAGGAGTAGAATTGTAGGTACCTCTTCTAAGGAGAAAAGCTAAGTAGAAATTACTTTTATATCTAGGAAGCAGTTAGAAATGAAATCTAAGAACATATCATGCTAGAATCTTTACCAATTATTAGATAGGTGACCTCTGATAAGTCATTTAAACTCTTCATGTCAAAGTTACCTTATTTTAAACATATGGATAATAGTAATACCCACCTATTAGACAAGATAATGAATGTAACACTTTCAGTAGAGTGCTGGTTTTAATTAACCACTGATTAAATGTTAGTAATTATTATTATGACTATTTTGTTTTTGGAGAGATTTTTGCTATAGGGTGCATGCACTCATCAGACAGAGTGAGACAGAGAGACAGAAAGTGAAAAATCACCCCCCTGGGGGGATGGCCACACTGCAATCCCTTCTCCTCCATTCTCCTCTCGGGATCTTGGGCACACACGCACACGCGCCTGGTGTGAGTTTAAGCCACTGGGTCCAGGACTCAAACCGCGATCCACTACATGGAAGCCCAGTGACACAGCCATTAAGCTAACTGCTGGTCCCTATTATTAATATTATTAGAGTCCATGTTTTGGTAATATATAAGTGAATTTGCCATTCTGTTTCCATTTCCTTTATGTTTACCAAAATATCACCCACTGGCTTATAAGAACAGAAGCTATAGTAATTCTATAATGAGACAAGGTCTAATAAAGCATGACTAGTGAATAGTATTTTGCCAATGGATTTATGAGTAAAATAAATCAGGGGATCAGTTTCTTAAGAGTTCTGTTGCTCAATAAATTTAAAATATTTGAAAAGAGCTTTAAATTTTTTAATGAAGAAAAAAGTAGCTGAATTCATTCTTTTCAATTTCAGTTAAGTATTTCTAATACAACAATTTTTAAAATTGTCTCTATGTTAAGGTAATGTTTCACTTTATACTATTTCTTTAGTTCAATGATGTGATTGCTTTTTCTTTTAATTACTTTAATGTATTTTTGTTGTTATTTCATGCTAGATTTTAAGTGTGTGTAAAAAATCAAAACAAAATGATAGCATTTTTGTGCTACTCAGAAAGCAATGAATGAAACTGGAAGAAAGCATTGTCGAATGGACTGGAAAGAGAAAGACTTTGTTACATCCAATTATTTTTCATTTGGGATATCTGCACAAGATTAAGCTGTAATTTTACATTCAACTTCATGTTACTATATCCAAACATATAATTAGATTTAGGAGTAGAATTTCTATTTCAATTAGACATATTGATTTCTTAACGTTGGCATGTCAGGGAATTATAGTAAGTTGGATGTATGTTGGAGGGCTCATTTCCGGTAATGAGTAACATCAGTACAAATGCTGAAACAAAGGCTCACTGAGAAACATAAGAAACAGTTCTCTTCTATATACATAGAAATATGTAGAAACCAAGCTAAGCATGTGTGATTACTTCCTAAGGGAATAGTTCATGATGATAATTGTAGGTAAGATCAGAACTTGATAGATATTTTTGTTTCTTTTAACACCCATGGAAGTGGAAGAAAAATGTGAATCATGGATGAAAAAAATAATAGTTATTTGTCCACAAATGATTTTAATGTGTGCTTTAAAGATCTCTTCTAGTCTCAGCCTGTAGATAGTAAGATGCATCCTTATTCAAAAATGTGTGCACATAGTTAACATTAGGGTAAGATCTGCCTACCACTCTTCGGACACATTGGCAACTAAAATAATAGGGCAGAAGATAAATTTCTCAACTTGTTTAAATATGTTTCCATAAACAATTTTTTATTCAATTTATATTGTACCAATCCCATTGTAATGCCATTTAAAAAATTAACCTTCTTCTCTAAAAGACTTTGATTTACTTGAAGACATAGCTATCCATTATAAATTCTTTTTCCTTACACAGTTACTTTCTTAGGACCAGATATCCAAAAGATTGAAGAAGTATTTTTTGGCTATGAAACAGAATATTGTAGATTAATTATTAAATAAACAATTGCCTTAGTATATCAAAGAGGCATGAAAACTGAAATAGGCCTTAAGGATCACTTGAATAAGTTCCTTACTTCACAGATGAGTAACTAGAACCCTGGAAAATTGAATATGTACAAGACAGTGGAGATCCACTATCACTTTCCTTTCCCAATTATACCAGTGTTGGTCTATGGAGTCGAATGGCACCAAGAAGTCATTGTTCTAATAAATACCACGCTTCTAATCTATAAAGGAAAAAACTGCGGGATACTCCTAAATCAATTCATGGTTATCAGGCCAAAGTCTGGTTCTGCAGAAGTTTGCAGAATATAAATACTCTGTAAAGGCAACTTGTTATCTCTGTTAAACATCTATCCAATTTTAGTGCATAAAGTCACAAAATGTGCACAAAGGTTAAAAATGTGTGTGTGTCTGTGTATGTAAAAAAGATATTTGCAGATCCATATTTATTTCAGCATTATTCACAATAGCTAAGACATAAAATTAACATTTGTGCCTAACAGCCAATGAATAGATAAAGAAAATCTTATATATATATATATATATAAAATCAGTGGAATATGACTACGCCATAAAGAACAAAGAATCCTGTTATTTGAGACAAAGTGGATGAACCAAGAGGATATAATGCTATGTGAAATAAGTCAGGCTATGAAAGACAAATATTGTACATCCTTGCTAAGAAATGCCACGACCAGCAGTTAGCGTAATCGCTTATGTCGCTGGACTCCCATGTAGTCGATGGAGGTTCGCGTCCCAGATTCAATGGCTTAAAACTCATGCCAGGTGCATGTGCTTGCATGCCCAAGATCCTGAGAGTAGAGCAGAGGAGAGGGGATTGTGGCATGGTCATCCCCCCTGGGGGGTGATTTCTTTCTTTCTGTCTCTCTGTCTGTCTCTGTCTTTCTGGCAAGCACATGCACCCTATAGCAAAAACCTCTTAAAAAAAAAAAAAAAAAAAGAAATATCAAGAATCCTCATTCATTAGTAGAAGCCAAAGGACTCAATTACATAGAAGTAGAAAGAGTAATGGTAGATTCTAGATGTTGGATGGAGTAGGATATTTAAACTGGTTAAAAGGTAGAAGAATGCATATAAACAAATAGGGCAGATATAGAACAGCACACCACAGTAGAGAACTTCACAATCAGTAGAGCAGATTTCTAAGGTGCACAACATAATGTGACATTCAATGTTACATTTAGTGAATGTGTTTATATTCTTATTATTACTTACTATGTGCATTCCTTTTAAAAATACTGTATTTCGTGAAGATGTATAATTATATAGATTAATAAATAAGAAATGATAAGTGTAAATAAGAGAGGGGTAAAAATAAGAGAGGAAAAGATTTGGATAAGAATATTTTTGAGGAAACGACCAGCAGATGGCATAATGGTTACATCACTGGACTCCCACATAGAAGACTGAAGTTTGAGTCCTGAACCCAGCTGCTTGAGATTCACACTGGTCACATGCACCTGTGTGTCCAAAAGTCCTGAGAGAATGGAGGAGAAGGGATTGAGGTGTGACCATCCCCCAGGGGCATGATTTCTCACTTTCTGTCTCTCTGGTGAGCACATGCACCCTATAGCAAAAATCTCTCTCTAAAATAGAATATTCCTGAGGAAATTAAATTAACTAAATGAAAATTCAAAAGTAAATATAGCATTAATATATGAATAGTGATTTCTAATTTTTAAAAAAACTTCACCAATTTTTGACAATTTTTTTTCTTTTTTTTTTTTTGGAGAGCTTTTTGCTATTGGGTGCATGCGCTTGCCAGACAGACAGAGAGACAGAGAGATAGAAAGCAAGAAATCACCCCCCAGGGGGGACGGCCATGCTGCAATCCCTTCTCCTTCGTTCATCTCTCGGGATCTTGGGCACGCACTCACACACGCCTGGTGTGAATTTTAAGCCACCAGGTCTGGGACACGAACTGCGGTTGACTACGTGGGAGTCCAGCGACATAGCCATTATGCTAACTGTTGGTCCTATGCTTGACTATTTTTTACAACCCTAATTTACTGCTATTCCACCTAAAATTGACTCTTTATACATGCACATTTTTTTTCTTTTAATCAGTGAAGAGTGATGTCCAGGCATCTGGCCTCTGCCCAAAAAGAACTTAGTAACTAATTTCTTTATACCTCTGTTTCCCTATTTCAAAATGGATAAAATAAAGGAACTAGCCTCATAGGATTATTATGATGATTAAGTAAACCAGTACATATAAAACATCTTAGCGTATGTGTGGTTAACATTGAAAGATCAAAAAACATTAAATATACACACACACACATATACATAGATACATATGTTTTATTCCCAACTGCCGAAGACAAAGTAGTGAATCTCTTCAATATGCTTTCTTAATCTGAAACTTGTAAAAAAAAAAAAAGAAATTCAGAGCATTAAGAAATTACCAAAACACTTGATAGTCATTCCTTTTCTTTCTCAATTTGAATTACTTACTAAAATAGACACACATAAAAAAAACAAAGCTTAATATTTTTCCTTGATAAAACAATAAATTAGAAAGCAAAAAACTTATAATTTAGAAAAATTTGCCTGTGGTCTGAGTAAATCACAATCATTTATTATACATGGAGTAATAATCAGAGACATTGGTGACATCTAATTAAGACTGCATCTGACCAGGATTTACTAACATAGATTCATGTCTATGTTAGTCTACCCCATTTAAAATGAAAATATGTATTATACTGTAAGCAGGTACAGTGTAATTAGAGAAGTAATTTTCAAGCAAGATAGATGAAAAATCAAATGTGTGTATTATTTAAACAGTATATTTGCTTAGGTAATAGGATATAAAATGACTACATGACAAAGATGAGTATTATCAAATGAAAATTATTTTGATTTGCCCAATATATCCTGTAATTATACTATGATACATAGATACAGAGTTTAAAACTTAATTTTAGTATAACTTTAATGAATGCATAAAAGATTATCTAAATAAGCCATTCTTTTTTTTTTTTTTTTTTTTTAGAGAGGCTTTTGCTATAGGGAGCGTGTGCTCACCAGTCAGACAGAGAGAGACAGAGAGACAGAAAGCGAGAAATCACCTCCCAGGGGGGATGGTCACACCGCAATCCCTTCTCCTCCATTCTCCTCTCGGGATCTTGAACACACACGCACACGCGCCCGGCGTGAGTTTTAAGCCACCATGTCCAGGACGTGAACCACGGTCAACTACATGGGAGTCCAGCGACATAGCCATTACGCTAACTGTTGGTCCCCCAATTTCTTTAAACTAAACACATCTATGCTTCAAAATGGTCCTTAGATTGACTGGACATAAGTCCCCACTAAATACTGAGCACTTATTTTGGGGCACTCATCTTCTGTATCTCTCTTTTTAATCTGATTCCTAGGATTGAGCAGGCCTGTGACCTGCATGATATCTGGGATATCATGTCTGTATTACAAAGCTATATTAACATTTGTAGACATCCAAATCATAATGTTTATTTGCATGCGTATGTGAGTTTTGCCAGATGATTAAAGAAAGTAATAATTTGGTAACATTTTATACTCACTTTAGAGGTTCTAATTCATTTATCTTTGTTAGCATGGCATGTGGAACAAAACATTTTATTTCTGAGGCTATGGGATACTTCATAGCATAGATTTGTAGAGATAAGTTTTAGGAGGGCGTAACCCACAGACACACCGCTCCTCTGCAGTGATGGAAGCTGTGACCAACAGAGGTACACACGAGGAATGCCAAGGACACCCAGAGCTGGTGGTTGTCCTTGGTGACATGGATGTAGTGCATTGGAAGAGACACACTAAAGATCTGGTACAAAGGTTTTGGAGGGGCATTTCACAAGCACAAATCCCAGCTCTGGCATTTATATCTACATGATTCTGTACATATTCCAAACATAGTTCCTCCAAGATTCAATTTTGGATAATACAACATCTATTTTGTAAGATGTTTTCTGAGATTAGAGGAAGAATGTATTGCAGCTGTTGAAAATATAGGACTTAAAGTCAGAAAAAAAATGCTATTGAAATCCTGGCGGTACGAGTAGTTAGTGTAATGGCTATGTCACTGAACTCCCATGTAGCCAATCGCGGTTCGAGTCCCGGATTCCAGTGGTTTAAACTCACGCTGAGTGTATGTGCGTGTGTGCACAAAATCCCAAGAGGAGAATGGAGGAGAAGGGATTGTGGTGTGGCCATTCCCCCTGAGGGGTGATTTTTCACTTTCTATCTCTCTGTCTCTCTCTGTCTTTCTGGCGAGCGTATGTTCCCTATAGCAAAAACTTTTCCAGGAAAAAAAAATAAAAAAGGAAATCCTGGTTTGACTTCTAGCTAGTTTATTTGCTTTAGTTATGCTTTTATTTCTTCTTCTGAATAACGAGGATGATGAGAATGTTGCCTTCACTGTATAAAAGTGAGAACTTAATAACATAGTGCAGGCAAATAGTACATTTTAAATTTTATTATTATAATAATATGTTTATTATTATAATGACTATTAAAAACATAATACACTGCTATCTTATAGAAGTGAATCAATAAATGGTTATTATTTATTATCTAGTGTCAACCCCTATAATATACTGTAACTAAAAGATAGATGCAATAGCACAAATAGGTAAATAGAGTGAATTCTAGAACACTTTAGCAGAATAGAGTAAAATACTTGGTGACAATTCAGGTGTTCTTCAAAATAGTTACAAGATTGAATTTGAATGTGTATAACACAAAATCATGATAAATATTTGAGATGGTGGATATATTTATGACCTTATTTAATCAATACACAATGAATGAATGTTTTGGAAAAACTATCCTATACTCCCACTCCTTGGTATCTATCCCAAAGGACAGAAGAATCTTTAGTCAGAAAAGTGCTTGCACATCAGTTTATTTTGGTGATATTCACAATTGCTAAGACATGGAACCCACCCAAATGCCCATGAACAGATGAATGAATTGAAAAAGTGTGGCACATATACTCTATGGAATACTACTCAGCCATAAAAAAAAAAACCTGGCTTTTGACAGAAAGCGGATGAATATGGAAGATTTACTGCTAAGTGAAGCAATCCAGGCTATGAAGGAGAGACATTGTGTGTCTCCACTTAATATATACAGGCTGTCTGCACTCTATAGCTGAAACTGAATGACTAGAGGATATAGAAACATAGAAGATGGTTATAAATACCAGATACAGTGTGGGAAGAGGATGGGTGAAGGAGGAGAGTCTGAGGAAGAACATTAAGGAGAAAAATAGAGGAGCAAGGCATATAGGACAAAGAAATGGGTTATTATCTGTCGAAGATAATATGTATAGTATTCTCAACTGGATTGATGAGAAATGTTGGACTATTCACTTTGCAAGCTAAGTGACATGTGATTGAATGTATAAAATAAATTGAAATAAAAATACAAAAAAAGTTTCTAAAATAAGGCCAACAAGACAATTGAAACTCTGCACTTACAAAAACACTGGTAAAAGCTGATATGATTTGGCTCAATAATAAGCTGTAAACCTCTAGTTTCTTGAAAAAGTCCACCACAGAACTATACAGGGACAACGTGTCTAGACATGGAACATACCAAAAACCCTCACAAAGCCAGAGTCACATAGGGTCCTATGGAAAGCCACAGGTAGAAATCAGTCCCCTGACCTGGGAGATCAGATGATATAGGAATGTAGCCTTCTGGAGTTCACTTCTGGATAAATACAGGAGAAAATATAAGAAAGCGTGTGAATGCAGTTTTTACACTTCTAAATTCCACCTTTAGAGGGATATTTCATACAGGTGAAAAATGCAATGAAAAAGGTAGGAAGTAGCTAAGAGATAAACTTTCCATCTTCTTTATTTGTGTGTATTCATATTTGTTTATTTTTATTATTACCAGAAGGTGCATGCATTTGCCAGAAAGATAGAAAGCACTGCCAGATCGGGTGTGGACAAGCCACAATCCCTCTTCCTCCACTTCTCCATCCTATCATGATTTGAGGGATGAATACGCACGCGCCCAGTATGTTTTCAAGCTACTGGGTCCAGAATTTGAACCAGTTAGCTCTGTGGGATCTGGCTCCCAATGAATAGTGCATAACCTCTAAGCTACAGAATCCCTCGCATAACTTGTAATGATAATAACTGTATTTTCAGAAAAAGTTGAAAAGCATTATAAAAATATACTTCAAAACAAGTATAAATATACTAGGAAGGAGATGTGTGTTTCTATTTAGTGTATAGAAAGCTGCAAGACGATATCACTTTAACAAAATCATGCTAACCCTCACTTTTTCCCCCTACCGAAGAAGTTACTAGACAACCAATGGTACTACATTTAAGGTAGTTTCTACCTTCTCTGATGGGAATGAGGGTACATAAATTGTTTCAATTTTGTAGAACACTTAAAAAACTTTATCATAATGGCCTAACCACCATTAAAGTGATCACAAGAAAAGGTGAAATTTTAACAAATTTTTAGATCAAATGTGTCAGGTGAATGGCAGTTTAAATATCTAGTTCCAAGTGTAAGTGAAATTCCGCACCTATTTGCTAGACACATAATGCAAATAAATAAATAAATAAATAAGCAAACAAACAAACATATATACAATACCAGAGACTGGATTCAGAATAGGAAACAGTAAACTCATTTTAAGTTAGGCCAGTAGAAATTATTCACATTGAAATACAAAGAGAAAAAAAATCAGATTTGGGGCTGTCTCCATAGCCTAGTGGTTACATGAGCCAGATCCCACACTGCTGACAGTGATTCAAATCCTGACCCTGGCAACCTGGAAAAAAACGAATACTTGTGCATGAGTCTAGCAGCTTGACAAACTGGAGAGCTTAGAAGAGAAGGGATGGCAACCTGTCACCCTGTTAAAAGGTATTTTTCTCACTTTCTTTGTCTTTTTTTCTCTTTGTTAAATATATGTGCCTTCTGGCCATAAACAAATTGTTTATATTATGAAAGATAATTAACTAGATAAGGCAAAAATGGAAAAAAGGTAGAATTGTAAGATTATGATAGGTAAAATTAAAATGCATGATAATAGTGTAAAGGATGAAAGAGAAAATTGATACATACTATTAATAGATCGTTAAATTACAGGTTAAGTGAAAAAAAATCATCATTTGAAGAAAGAATGTAGCAATATAATAATGCATATTGCGAACCTATAGCAGCAATTTAAAAATAAAATAGAGATATAAATAATATTTCAAAATAGAGTAGAATGAGAAGAAACAGAACAGATTAGGCCAAAAAAATCTTTCGAATGATTAAAAATGATTCTTTAAGTATATCGGTTATTACATAAAATGTAAGTGATCAAAACACACCAATTTAAATTTTGAAATTATCAGGTTCAGAAATAAAAGTAAGACACTTGTGTTACACAGATATGGTTTGTTGCCTGTTGGTGATGTCGCGTATAGTAGTCTCAACTTGTCTGCTGTGTGGCATATATCATGTTGGGTAAAACCTCTTTACAAACTAAATGATGATTGAATGCATAAATAATAATGAATAATACTAATGATAAAAAATAAATAAAATGCACGAACAATTTTATGCTTTTTACAGAAATACATTCTCAAACAAATGGTATAGACTGACCAAAAGTGAAAGGATGGGGGAAAAGATATTTCATGTCAACAATAATTAAAAAAATATATTGTGGTGAAAGATTAATTTCTGACAACATAAGTTTAAGACAGTAATTTTATTAGGAATTAAAATGTAAACTATATAATGACAAAGGGATATGTTCCCAATAAAGGGCTTTTAAAAATTCATAACGCTGGGACCAGTAGATGGCATAATGGTTATGTCACTGGATTGCCATGTAGTTGACTATGGTTTTAGTCCCAGACTGGGCAGCTTAAAACTCTAGGTGTGTGTGCATGCATGCCCAAAATCCAGGGAGAAAAATGGAGGAAAAGGAATGTGGCATGGCCATACCCTCTGGGAGGAGATTTCTGTCTTTCTGTCTTTCTGTCTGTCTGTCTCTTTGTCTCACTTCGCCTCTCCAGCAAGCACATACTTTCTCTAGCAAACATTGCTCTAAAAAAAAAACACAGAAAAAAATCATGAAAGCTAACGTTGACGGAACAGAAAACAGAAATAGAAAAACACTTACAGTTACACTTGTAGATATCAATAATTCTTACTCTCTAATTGAAAGAATACATAGGCAAAATTTATTACAGCCACTCCTCACCTAACTATCTATGTAACAACCTACCTCTTTAACAACCAGTCAGACTTACCACCAGGTCCCCAGCAGCAGAGAGTCCCCTTTCTTAGTCTGTGTGAGTCTTGGGAATCCTGCTTCTCAGTCTCTGTCTCATCCCACAGTCATTTAGTATTCAGTACATGAAATATTTACAATCATGCCAAACTACATATTTTCTTTATAAATTTGTACTTTAACTGTACCCATAGCAGTACTCAGAGTAAATTAAAATATTACACCAGATTTATATTATTGTATTGTGGTGTGTCTTGTTTTCTGGCACTTACCTAGCGTTTGGTTTCGTAGAGTAGAATTACATTATTCTCGTGCACTGTCATGTGATATCTATTGAAAAATGAATTCTAGATGAAACCACAGCACACCACAAGACATCTCCCTTTAAGCTCTTTGTTTACCAACCAATTCGCTTAACAACCTAGTCTTCAGAACAGAACTCAGTCATTAAGTGAGGAAGTGCCTATAAAACATAAATGTAAATATTATCAGCCAAATAGATTTGGTTGAGTCTTTTTTAATTGCCACAGGGTATATGCACTTGCCAGAGAAAGACAGAGAAAATATTTTTCAGTGGCGCAGTCACACTGCAAACCCTTCTCATCCATTTCTCCATTTCTTCAAGATTTGGGACATGCACACTCATAAGCATGTTGTTCTTGAAGTCACCAGAGATAGAATCCAAACCACAGTCAGCCACATGGAATCTAGCTTCCTTAACCAGTGTTCCACAGAGCTGGCCCAATATTGTTGAGACTTATAAAATACTGCACTCAGTAACAATAGGATGCACATTCCTACTGAAGTCCATAAAAACTTCACCAAGATATAGTTACTGACATAAAAGTAATTAAACTAGAATCTAACTAACAGAAAAATGTATGGAAATTAATGAATATTTTCAAATTAAATGATATATGTCTAAATAATCAATAGTAAAAATAATTCAAAAATATTTCAAATTAAATTTAAACTGAAGACAATGCATCAAAACATACAGGATATAGTTAGAGTGTTCTTAGGAAAAAAATATAGCACTAAATGCCTATATTAGAAAAGAAATTTCTACAATCAATAATTTAAGCATCCAAAAATTTAACCATCACCTGAGCAAATAAAACACAAATGGGAAAAAAAAATGAAGGAAACAATACAAAACAGAAATTAATTAAATAAAATGCTAAAAAATAGTAGAGGGTCAGCCAGGTGGTATGGTGGTTAAGGCAGCTAGAACCCACATGCCCAACTGTGTAGTTTAAGTCCTGGACCCAGTGGCTTGAAAACCATGCTAGACTTTGTGTGTGTGTGTGTGTGTGTGTGTGTGTGTGTGTGTGTGCCAAAAATCCCACTAGGAGAATGGAGGATAAGGGATTATTGCAGGGTTATCCCTCTTCAGAGGGGAAGGGTGGGTTTCTCTTTCTCTTTCTCTTTCTCTTTCTCTTTCTCTTTCTCTTTCTCTTTCTCTCTCTCACTCTCGCTCTTGCCCTCTCTCATTCTCTCTCACTGTCTCTCTCCAGTGAGCACATGCACCCTGTGGCAAATTTTTTTTTTTAAAGTAGAGAAATATGAGGCCAACAGATGGGATAGCAGTTATGTTGCTGGACTCACATGACCATCTGCTATTCCAGTCGTAGACTCTGTGGCTTGAAAATCAAGCCTGGCACATGCGCATGGGCGCCCAAGATCCTGGGAGGAGAAAGGAAAAAAAAAGGTATTGTGGCAAGACCACCCCCCTGGGGAGGTGATTTCTTACTTTCCCTCTCACGGTCTCTATCTTTGTTTCTCTCTGGAGAGTACATGTGCCATAAGGCAAAAATCTCTTTGAAAAAAAAAGTCAAGAAAATCAATAAAACAAAATGCTGATTTTTTGAATAAATAAAATAGACAAAAATTCTTGACTGAATGACCAAGAGAAAAGATTGAAGAAAAAGAATACTACTACAATTAGAGTGAAATAGGGCATGACTATAGAGCCTAAATTTCAAAAAGGAAAATAGAATAAATAATTTTAATAGTTAAACAGACATATTTAAGCACGCAAACTATTGGAGTGCATTCTGGAATAAAAATAGATAAAATGATTAACCCTATATTTATCAAAAACTTTGAAATTTTAGTTAAAACCCTATCAATGGACAATAAATGATGGCTTCACTAGTAAATTCTTTAAATATTTAAAGAAGAAATAAAACAAATTACACAAAACTCTTCCAAAAGATAGGTGAAGGCATAAATCTTCTCAATCATTTCATAAAACAAACATAACCCTTATATAATATCAAAACTTGAAAAATATTGGGTTATCAAGAAAGTCATGACACTCTTTTTGCATAGAGAAACAAAAATATGTCATGACTTTCCTGACAACCTAATATATTTCTAAAAAGGCCTTGTGAATAAAGATTCTTGAACATTAGCACTTCAAATCTAGCAACATAGAAAATTACTAAAAATTCTTTTAAAATATTAACACTTCAAATCCAGCAATATAGAAAAAATATGTCATGATCAAGTGAAATTCATCTCTGAAAGGTAAACGTGTAATATATTCTCTCAGTAGAATAGAAACAAAATCATCCCAGTAACGAACAACAACAACAAAAAAAAATTTTTAACTTATGAAAAAAATGTTTAGAAAACTTAGAACGAACATCTTCAACCTGATACAAAGCATCTATTAAAACTCTACTGTTATAATTCTCAGTGGTCTAAGAAGTAATTCTCACCACCAACAACCTACTCAAGATCAGGAATAAGGTCAGCTTGT
>NW_006160028.1:733426-734358 GCF_000334495.1 Tupaia belangeri chinensis | reverse complement strand
CTCTTTCCGCTTCTATTCAATGTTGACTGGAGGGACTGGCTAAGGCAACAGATAATAAAAGGAAATAAGAGACAGAGATTGCAAAGGGAGATCTAAAGCTTTTCATTCTGAAGCAAGATGATCTTGTTTATATAGAAAATCCAGTGCGATTTACCAAAACCTACTAGAACTAAAGAGTGATAGCTTTATTTATCATCATCAAAAACTAGGACTGGCTCAAATTTTCACCAACTGGTGAATGAATGAGAAAATTACGGTATATCTATGTAACAGAATATTCATCATAAAAATGCTGATATTTTAACAATGTGAATAAATCTCAAGAGCATTACTTTAACTGAAAGAAGCCATCCTTTATATTGCATATTTCATTTTATAGCTTCTGGGAAAATGGTAGGAACAGAAATCAGATCAGAGGTTGCCAGGACCTGCGGGTGAAGTAGGAGACTGATTGTAAACAGGCATGAGGAAAACTTTGTAATAGTAATAGAAATGTACCATATCAGGGTCAGCAGATAGCATAATGGTTACATCACTGTACTCCCACATGGCCGACTGCAGTTCGAGTCCAAGACCTGGTGGCTTGAAACTCACGTCACTCACGTCAGGCATGTGTGTGTGTGTGTGCCCAAGATCCTGGGAGGAGAATGGAGGAGAAAAGATTGTGGTGTGGTCATTCCCCCTAGGGGGTGATTTCTCACTTTCCCTCTCACTGTCTCTGTCCTTGTCTCTCTCTCTCCCTCCAGCTCGTCTGCACACCCAAAGGCAAATAAATAAATAAATAAGAGAAATGCACTTTATCCTTATTGAAGTGAAAGTTACATACTGTCTGTACTTGTCAAAATTTATCGAAGTGTATTTTTTTAACAATTAATTTTGTGTATGTAAATTATACTTCAAGAAACCTGACTTGTAAAATATTAAGAAGCGTC
>NW_006160028.1:719817-733407 GCF_000334495.1 Tupaia belangeri chinensis | reverse complement strand
GTCGTGTCATCTGTGGATAAATAATAGTGACATTTGCAGTTATGCTGGTCTTTAGTCTGTCTATCTTGAAGCACAGTTTTGAGGTTAAACAATGTACTGGGTCTATTTCATGTCCCCTTTCTCAATCTCTTTTCCAGTTGGATTTCACCAAAGGGAAATACGACAGGAAATTGTAGTAAGGATGAAGAAGGAAACCTTATTGTTCATTTAATAGGCTCCCTCCCACTTAGATTGCTCTTCACTGGTTATGTTCTTGGATAAAAGGTCACTCTTCTGCCAGACAATGTTCTCTGCCCAAATCCCTCTATCTCTGGGTCCCTGTAATCATCCCTAATCCTTCAGAACCAAAGGTGCATGGCTATTATTAGCTCACTGAACTGCACTATCTATCACTTGGGGTTCCTCTACACCCAGTCCATGTTATCTCCTTTTCAAATTACTCACTTTGAAAGTGCCATTTCTTTTTTGCCAGAATCCCGATGGATATATATAGTAAATATTCAGCCTCTGTTTAGACTCTATTTATAAAGACTTAGGCTTCCCATTTAATATATTTGAGTTTTTATTTACTCCTATGTTGCATATAAATAATAATACCCCTCAGCAAAGTTGTTATGGGAACTAAATAATGACATGCTTGCTGAAAAAGTTTTGGTTAATATTTCCTCCCTTTTTCATCTTAGTTTCTCCCCATCTATCACTGGTTGCTTATATTCTTCATTTTTCTATTTCTTTGCCTTTCTATTCTCTTTTAAGGTAATGAAATTTTTCTATCATGTATAAATGCATAAGCCTGTCACATAAGGGTGGGTATTGTACAGAAGTCTGTATAAATGGCTTAAACTACCCTGGTTATATTCCTGAAATAAACTGTTTCTATTTCTACTGCTGCAGAACAGTTAAGTCAAACTTTTGAATTAGGTCAACAAAATCCACAAATAGGGTGGAATCTTTGGACTGTCTAAGCAGGGACAGATCTGGAATAAATCAGCCAGAGATATCACTTCTCAGCGTGCTAAGGGAGGCATTTCCAATAAGGGGAGAAGGTACGTCAAGAATATTGGCTTCTACTAGCGTTATGATGCATCCGTTAAATCTATATTGAGAGTTTTCCATCATGTGGATTCAAGCTAACATAATTGTTTTATGGCAGCAATGTCTAAACAAGGGTCCACAATTAGGCTGTATTTTTATCTTGACTTGTGAACTATTGCTGCCAGCTACTCAAATTTCAAGCTTGTTGAGACATATGTTATCCCTGGAAAGCCTTCATAAAAATGAAGCATTTTACTGTCCCACCAATTCAGCGTGCTCTCTGGTCAGTTCCCCCATCTAGATCCAAATTAACCATGTAATCGTTTCTATACTAGTGAGTAGTATTTTACATGGCTTTCTAAGCAAAACCAAAAAGAGAAAATTTATTTCTATTTGTGCAAAAGTATAATCTGGTTTGGATTCTCTCTTCTAGCTTTTAAAATAGTGAGACAGAATGCAGTCATGAGAAAAGAACTGGATACGGAATTAAGAAGATTTGTATTTGAAATCTGGCTCTGCTGCTACTTTTTAGCTGTGTGATTTTATAAAGTCTCTTTAGTGATCCGAGCTCAGTCTTTTTATCTGTCAAATGGGGACCTGCTGGTGAATCGAATAACCCAATAATATATGTTAATAACACACTACACTTAGAGCTTAGTGATTTATTTTTTAATAAATTGTATATGTAAAAATGCAAATGTGATTAGTAGGCAGCCGTGGTGAAAAAAAACCCTTCAGAGGCATGCATATTTGGCCGAAAGGAAATTAGAATACTGGAAAAAAAGAGCAAGATAAGAATGATTACATCTGCATTTATAGTCCACATGTCACAGTTCAGTATTTATAGGTTTGTTAGTGACAGCCTTCCCAGTAAAGCACTGGTAATTCCGAAGTAGCTGTCGATTTCACTGACACAGCACTGTGCACCTGACCGAAGCTGAAACTACTCATTTTCATAGATGATCATTTAATTTAAGGGTCCAAAAAAATACACCAATAAATCAGTTTGGGTTCCTGATTATAATTTCCTTAAACATTTCTTTGAAATGCTCTCGTGACTTTTTAACCCATCTTAATGCATTTTATTTCCCAAATGTGACTTATAATATTCACAGCTGGACTAAAATCTCAGGAAGAGGTGATGGGTGTAAAGCTGAGTACAACGCTAAGTGTGTACTTAAATTTTCCAGAGCCCAAGCTCTCATTGCTACTTAAATGCCAAGATAAAAGAAATAGATAGACTAAATATGGAGAGGATAAAGGAGGGAGGAGGAGAGACAGAGTGAGAGCAAAGAGAGAGAGAGAGAGGGAGAGAGACAGAGAGATGTCTAGAGAGAGAGGGAGAAGGAGATTGAAGAGAGGCTTTGGGAAAATGCTCAGTGGAAAATCTGTAGAAATGATGTAAGAGAAAGCAAAGGCAGGGATTGGAGTAAGGGTGTATAACTGAGACTATAAAAACTCTGAGAGAAAACCCACCATCAGGGCTGAGTTTGGGAGAAACTGCACAGCCAGGACTCTAAAGTTAGAATCTCCTCATTTTTCACAAGGTAAGTCGAAAGCAAAAACTCATAAGAGTTAGGGTTTTCTTCTTTCAACTATTATTTTTACCTTCACTTACTGTTTAAATATTTTAATTAATCTTGCTTTTGTTAAAATTAGAAATTATTTTCTTTAAAATGAGTAGAAAATCTAAGATTTTTTATAATGCAAACTTAAGGTGGAAACTAATTGTTTGCTCAACATTTCATATTTATCACATTGCTTTTGACTGTTTAAAATTTTCAAAACAAAGAGTAAAAGGACTCAATATAATAATTCTTTATGTATATCATTATTATTATTGTTTTGTTTCATCAGAGGTTTACAGTATTAGGAGGCTTTTTTAGAAAAAAATTTAATCTACAAGTGGTTTAGTTTAAACCATCTGGGTAAAAAAATATTTTCTCCTATCCTTTTTTCAATCAAAATTGGAACTTAATCAGTCTATATTTTTAAAACCCAAAGCATCTTGTTTTTCTTATCAAATCAAATATGCAAATATGATATTAATAACATAGTGAAGTAGACTTAGATCATGTCTATTTTTTAGTATTTAAAGTGTTCTTATTTAGAAGTTGAACTGAGAGTCTGAAACATACATTTGAGTTCTAAATGTGAACAAATTAACATTTTTTTTCAGATTTTGATCAGTGGAGTCAATGCCAAATATTGGCCCTTTGAATTACAGTCATAAATAATACAGGTTTAGGAATGTGATTATTATTTGTTTCTGAGTTTTCCTTCTAAAAATTAAATCTTTTGAAGAGTGAAATATGGTGATTTGAATCCTCCTATAAACTATCCAGTCCATAATATTATAGCTAATGGTTTACCCCAAAACATTAGGCACATTTTATGTTTTCTCTTCTTTTTCACGCTTCTCTTCAGCTCTCATAAAATCTAAGGAGAGCCTTCTGTAGATGTGAGTTCAAGTCTCTTTTCTGTAAGTGCATTTCTTCATTCATGAAGTTAGGGTATTTACGTTTATGTGCTTTCTCCCTGTTTTTCCCGGGGTTTGGAACCGGGTCTAATGGAATGAATCACGAGTTGTAGAGAAGCAAATATCTTTAGTTGACTCAGTATGGGGCCCCAAGGCTATAATTTTAACTTGTTCAAATCCTCTCAATGATTTAAATACCAAATTTGTATTAGATTAATTAAGCTTGTCTCAAAGTAAAAGAACTTGTAAGTCCTAAAATACTGGGCTAGCTCTGACACTATGTGCCTATGCAACTTCAGGCAAACATTAAGCACAAAGAAAGGCTCAAAAACATTCCATTGTTCTTTTAAAAGACAAAAGAATTACAAATGTCAAAGATGCCAGTACAAGAGTGACCCCCAGCAGCTCTGTATCAGTCAGCTTTCTCTGTAACAGAGAGTAACAATTGAGTGTCACAGTCTTGGAGCTGATACTTGCACATGATCTAATTTACCATCTTTGTTAATATTTCCTCTCCTGGGATCCCTGCCCACCAGATCACTTTTGCTTAGGTTCATGGTGCAATCAGAAGAGCACAACTTGGTAGTCTGACAACCAGATTTCTAATTCCAGTCCTGCTTTCTACCGTTTCGTGACCCTGGGCAAGTCATTCAGCCCCTCTAGGGATTTATCCTTCTCTCAGCAAACTGAAGTCTGTGGGGACATGATTGGCAACTCTCATAACCCTTTTCGCCTCTTGAAAGAACCAGCTCTTCCTAGAGGTGAACATCTCTCTAATTAGAGGCATCTTTTTAGCTATGCCCTCCCTCTCCTTTTCCATAAAGACCGCTTTAGAGCAGTGATTAGTATCACCTGCTGGTACCTGGGTTGGCTTGAACTAATTGCTGCCCGGTGTTCCAGCTCCCTTACCAGCACCCCTCAGCTCTGGTCTTAGAACCAATACCCGCTCCCTCCAGTAACAAAGCCTCTGCCAGGGCCTTGTGCTGTCTCCCTCTTCATTCATCACTGTAACTCCCTCATCTCCTCTCCCTGGAACAAGTTCATTTTCTCTGAGCCTCACATTATCCATCTGTTAATGTGTTAAATTTGACCAATTCTGATGATCATTCCCTCTCTGTCTACCTTTTTCTACAGTTTTACATTCCTATGACACATAAGGCTTTAAACATGTGAAAACTGCACTTTAAAAATATGCGAAGTATTAAAAATTCACTGTAGTTAATATAATAAGAACCTAAAGAGTCAAACTATTCTTTGAGCACAATTGTACTTTCTTCTCTTTGTTTTCTTTCCAGGATAATAATCTAATTGTATGTTAACATTTTCATAGGAATATTCTGACTCGGTATAATGATAAGGCATCAAATGTTAGAGCAATTGCTACTTATAACTGTCTTTAACAGAAGTTCCTTCTCCCACTCAAAATTATTTTCTTTATTGTTTTTCTATCATTCTGCTCTAATTCTAGATTGCAAAGACTCCATTTTTCTTAAAAATGAATATTAAAAAACACTTTTTCATAAAATAAAAAATGAGTACAAATATTTTGAGAGGTTACCATATTGGGAAAGCAAGATCAGGGTAAGAATATTATTTAATGAGTAACCAATTTGTGTTAGTTACTTTACCTGTATTATTTAATGAGTAACCAATTTGTGTTAGTTACTTTGCCTGTATTATTTTTAGTCTGTATAATAAACCTAAAGAGTAAGTCTTTGCCTCATTTTTCTAATGAAGGTTCAAGCAAAGGCTAAGTGACATGCCCAGTCAGGATTCACATCCAGGACTTCATAGCTTATGGGCCAAACTCTTTCTACTGATTTACTTCACTGTATTAGAAAGTGTGAACACAATGCCAGGAATCAGGATACTGGGATTCTAAAGCAAAGTAACATGGCTTGTCTCAGTTCACCATTTTTTTGTTGTTGTTGTTATTGTTGTTTCTTCTAGAAGGCACATTCGTTTACTGGGGAGAGATAGATAAAGAGAAGGAAAATGAGGAAGCACCACCCCCATGGGGATGGTCATGCAGAATCCCTTCTCCTCCATTTCTTCCTCCTTTGGGGATTTCGGCCATGCATGTATACATGCCAGTGTGTTTTACAAGCCACCAGATCTGGACTCCACCATGTGATTGTCCTTGTGGTATTCAGTCACTTCAACCACTACACAACTGGCTGGACCCAGTTCACCAATGCTTAAAGAACAAAATTCTGATATTTGTCATATAAATCTAACATGACTATTGTGAGTATGAAGGAGATTAATTTCAAAATAATAAAGCGCTATGCAAACTTTTTTAAAAAAAAAAAAAAAGGTTATTTGAAACAATTATAGTTGAAAGAAATGAAAGCATTCCAGGAAGGCATGCTCTTGCATAAAAGTCCCTGTAGGGAGCAAGGGGTTGAAGTTTCCATTTTAGCCAGGCTGTGGGCAACTGAAGAACAGGGAGAGCATCCTGTTTACTTTATACCCCCAGTCCCATGCCTAATAAATGCACTTTGTTGCTGAATATTATAAAATTTATATTTTTACTCCCTTACTTATATTTTAGAGAGTAATTTCCATTTGTTATAGTGGCTAGGCTAAAGTAATTAAAATGTAAGTCTTTTTATTAAATAGTATATATAAAATACAAAGTGAGATAAATACTGAAGGAGATGGTGATATTCCTCATTGTCATAATATTTCTGTATGATATATTTAGTAATTTATCCAACTTTACTCTCCAAAAGTCTTTTGGTGCCACACAAAAATTGCCTGTGTATCAAATGGCCAACCAGCATGTTTCTGTGGAACTTTGACACCCTTTTTCCTATGACACTTTTAAAGGTTCTCGTTTTTCCCATTAGTGAACACTAAAATTAACAAATTTCCTTAGCAGGATAACTTACAATTATATATTAAAGTTCTTGTCTGTTTTGGGGAGACATCATTTTATATCAAAAAATATTGAATTATTCAGGGATCTAAGTACAGGTCAATGTTTGATAAATAACCCCCCCACCCCTGGGGCGGGGGAGTGGCCACACCGCAATCCTTTCTCCTCCATTCTCTTCAGGATCTTGGGCACGCATGCACATGTGCCCATTGTGAGTTTAATCCACCAGGTCCAGGACTTGAACCATGGTTGACTACATGGAAGTCCAGTGACATAGCTCTTACACCAACTGCTGGTCCCAATAAAAAATATCTTAAAGGATCACTAACATGACTGTGATATTAAGTTTCATTCTGTCTTTTTTTTTTTTTTTGAGAGAGAGAGAGAAATAGACAGGCATCAATAACAAGGTAGGGCCTTCATTCCACCATCCACTCTCAGTCTTGGCCACCCAGATCACGAGCATGCTTAGTAGCTTGGTGGGCTCAGGCAGGAAGGTCCTGAGATGCAAACCCCGGACCTTTGCCATGTTGGTGCACTTGCACTCCTGCTACCCATGGCCTGCTTCCCAGCAAAGATAAATGTTAAACTTTAGAGAAATGATTATTGCAGGACACTGGTGCATGTCACTTTACTTAGAGAGAGAATTCATGATATGAAACATTAATACTAGGATTCCAGCATGAACATTGCTACATTTTCCCATAGGTGTAAACATGTGGGCCAATTTATTTTCTAACCCAGATTAGATTATTAGTGTGAATTTCATTTTTGTATCAATAAAACTGGGATATTCATATCTGCCCTGCATCCTTGCTCACCTCCCACTAAGGCTGTCTCATTCATTCATTCACCATGTAATGCTGACTCGACGCCAGGCCTTCTGCTGGATGCGAAATGCAGCAGGGAACCTGACCTCTCCCTGCCCTCCATAATTTTACAGACATAACTAAACACATTGTTAGCTAGACAGACTTGGCTGTTTGTTAAATAATGGGCTTTTCTTTAACATGCCATTTCAAGTTTCTACCCTTTTAACACTTTATTCAAGAAAGAGACTAATAATATAATTGAAAATCCTAAACAAAATAAAAAGAGAGATACTTAAAATTTTGAGATTTTGGAAGATAGTAATGTCCAAAAAAGAATAAAAATGTTGCCAAGTAGAACAAAACTAGTTAGTGTATATGTACTAGTAAATTTTCATTTGTACTGACTCGTAGCATTCAGGGAAAGTGCTTTTACAATACAGGTGTCTGCCATATTAAGAACACCGCATCCATAAAAATCTTACTTTATAAAAAATTGTTGTGGAGATGGAAACGTGTTTTATATGTATATAAATAGGTTATACTTGAAAGAGCATGAAACTGGAAGTCTGAAAATGCAAGTTGTTGTTCCTGCTCTTTAAACTGGCTTTTTGACTTTGGAAAATTTATTACTGCCAATTAAAGAGCCATGAGAAAACAAAGAACACATTTCTAATGCTTTAACTTTAATGTTTAAAAAAAAAAAAAAAAAAACCTGGGAAATGTTTAATTTCTCAGTCTCAATTTGTACTTTCCCTTCAGGATCATTCCCAAAACATAAAGTAAAACACCCAACACACAAATTATTAAAAACAATAAATTTCAATAGGAGAATGTTAAGTAAATGTCCAAGCACAACAAGTATTTCTCAGATGTTTTCTGTTGAGGATCCTATAATATTCATAACAGAGCTATCAGCTATAATTCAATTACTCGGGTTAAAAACCCTCTGTAATTTTAAATCTCTGTTTCGAGTTTATGAGGATCCTAAACTAATGTCCTATTTCTAAAATTGTAAGTGCCACAGTCATACTCAGTTGTCTGTCTATGAGGATAAATTCTCCAATTCCAGCTCCATTAAGAAAGAGTCCTCAAAGGCATGAGGTCCCAATCTTTACTTTCTAGCAGGTAAGTGTCTCAATTACCTGGATGCCTCCCTCAGCAAAGGAAACTAGAAATAACCTTTTGGAAAACCTGGTTCAAATATTGCTGTTCATTGAACTGTTGAGATAATCCGTATAATGTCAAACTATAGTTTATCCTCTTGATTTTTTAAATGTAAGTTTTGCAGACCGTTTCTACTAATGGTTGCAAATTCTCTAGGTGGTTGTTGAATTGTAAGTTTTGTTACTCAAAGAACATGGCTTCCACGTCCTGCCTTTAGCTCAGTGATCATTTATTTTAATTTTAATCTTTTTAATTTATCTTGTACTTAACAGAATGTTGTCATGCACTGGTTTAGAGTTTCCATTCCAAAGTTCGTAGCTATGATAAAATTTTTAAACAATGTGGTGTGTTTTTGCACAGATAAATTTATATCTTCCTACATTTTTAGATAGTAATACAAATAAAAGTAAATGTGGCTATTGCTTTTACTTGGCAACCCTAAGCTGATACCATGATTTTCACTTTTGTAAATTAATTACAGAATTTCAAAGAAAATAAAACTAATTAATAGAATTTTGTGAATTAATGCAGTGAACTTTATTAGACAGCTTAGACACTGAGTCTTGTTCAAGGTCGTTAGGACAATAAGGAGCACAGCAAGGACATTTACACCTCTTCTTCAAGTCAAATTCGGAGCTGCTTCATCATCACAGAAATAATGTTCTAATATTCAATATATGTTTTTTGACAGAGTTTTATTTTTAAAAAATGTATGAATTCACAGAGGATTTCTGCTGTAATATTATATGAAAAATGTATTTTGATGTGTAAGTATATGTATGTGATATCAGTGGGAGGTCTCAGATATCTAAAAATTCTTATCAAAAATTCTTATTTGGGAGGCCAGTTCACGGCCAGGTGGTTAAGGTGGCTGGATCCCATATGGCTGACCACACAGTTCAAGTCCTGGACCCAGTGGGTGGAAGCACGCACCGGGTGCATGTATTTGCATGCCCAGAATCCTAAAAGGAGGGAGAAAATGGAGGAGGTATTACAACATGACCATGCCCCATGAAGGGTGCTTTCTCACTTTCTCTCTCTCCCTCTCCCTCCTTATCTCTCCAATGGGTACAAGCACTCCCTGGCAAAATTTTTTAAAACAATTCTATTTTGAACTAGCCTAGTAGCATAGTAATAATGCAATTCTCTGCAATGCTACACCACGGAGAGGCCCTCAATCCTCCCTGTACAGGGTATGCACACAGGCACCTGTGATCCCGGCTGGTTGAAGCTGGGGCTGGGAATCCTACTGAAGGTGTTCCTCTCTTGCTCAGGTAATCTTGTGGAAAAAGTAAATAAATAAGTTTTTTTTTTAATTTCCATTTTGTATTCACTAATTTTTTATTTGCAAATATTTGTGATTACTGAAACAATATTCAAGTGGTTATTTTATCTTGACAGGTTAATTCCAAATGCAAGGGAGCAAGATTCAATCAAATCTTTAAAGATTGTTAACGTTGGTTATGTCTCTGAACTGCCATGTAGTTGACTACGGTTCAAGTCCCAGACCCAGAAACTTAACTCTCACACCAAACACATGTACATGCATGCCCAAAATCCCAGGAGGAGAATTAGAGAGAAAGGATTATGGTGTGGCCATGCCTCCCAGGGTGGGGGTTGATTTCTCACTTTCTGTCTCTCTGTCTCTCTGGTGAGCACATGTTCCCTATAGCAAAAAATACCTAAAAATATTTAATGCTAATTATATGATTTTCAATTTTTTTTCTTTATTGGAGGGCATGCGAGCTTGCCAGAGAGAGAGAGAGACCAAGAGACAGAGAGAGATGGGGAGGGAAAAGGCACCTCCTAAAGCCATAGTCACAGGGCAATCCCTTCTTCATTTTTCCATCCTGTCATGATTTGGTGCACACAAATCCCTCATGATTTTCAAAATGCATGCCAGGATTCCATCCACAGGGCTGGCCATGTGAGATCTGGCTGCCTTAACCACCAGGTCATGGAGCTAGACCAACTTTTAAAAATTGTATCTAGTAATCGAGTTAAATATTATACCATCATTTTCTCAGTCCAAAAGAGGCAGTACAACCATACGCCATGGCATCTGGAGCCTCAGTCTTAATAGATTTTATTTTGAACTTGAAAGGGAATAATTGTTTTGAAAAGAGGAGAAAAGTAAGCATATATACATTAACGCACACTTGCTCACACATGTGCACACACACACGCACACACACGAGGACTGCAAAAAGTATGTGGAAAGAAGGAATTAAAATATTATTTTATTTCTGTTCAAAACAAGTTTTGAAGTCCAGGCATAGTTTTTTCATAATATGTATTTTCCATGCACATTTGGAAGACTTCTTCATATATCATATCTCATCAATTCTTCCTCACATTTAATAGCTCTGAAATTAGAATGAGGATTACACTTGAAAGCATGTCATAATTTATTGGTTGCGTTTTTTCTTTCTTAAAGTACATTTCAAAATGGAGCCCCTTACTAGAAGTGGCATATAGACATTGAAGATTTGAAAGTTGGGTTTTTTTTGGCTACAAATACTCTTAAAGAAGATATTTATGTCCCAATCTAGGTACAATCTTCTGCATGGATTTCAGCTAATCCAGCAGAAAGGTTTTCCTGGTCAAAACTGCACTATTATCACTGCCTACCAAGTCCACCAGAATGTATCTACATTTCACCAGCAAAGAACTAGCTTCACCAACAGACTATAAAGTCCAGAAGCAACGTCAGAGATCAGTTAGACCAGCTGCATTTTATTAGGTCTAAAGAAGAGTGGGCCTGCCCAGCCTCTCATTGTTAAATAGTGACAGAGCTAGCAGAGAGCCTGAGCCTCAAGGCTCCTGCATGCGGTCTCTTTCTAGTGAAGTGAGCTACACAAACTGGGTGTTAAGCATTGTCCCTTTTAGGTTCTCTTTGCTAATAAAAATTATTGTAATCCACCCTCCTCTCTATTAGCAAAAGACCTTACTAACTATAACTTACTGGAGTAAGGTAAAGGGTAAACTAAAGAACTGCTACATTTTGAAGATATACTTGGGAATCAGGCCGAGTTACAACTTGCCTAGAAGACCATTATTTCCAGAGAAAAAGACTGTGAGCAGTGTTTTTGTCAGCAGGCCCATATGGGGAGTTCATGGTAGCAGAACCAAAGTCCCTTTATAAATGAAACTGCTTAACTGCCTTTAAATGTCTGAGGTCTGTCAAAGTGAGAAGAGAAGATAAAGAAAAAAGTAAACATTGATTTTTTTTTCCACTATAACAACGTTTTGCTGTCACATTGATTCTTAATAATCAAAGTGTCTTTTTCTTTTTCACTTTAACATTCTTCTCATTAAACTCATCATATTTAAATATAATTCCTCATTTTTTTTTACCATTGTACTTCAGAACCTTTAAATTATCAATACAAAATCTTGTTGTTTTAAAGGAATAACAATATTTGTTGTTTTCCAAACTTAAACGGCAAAACTTCATAGTTCTCTCCCTTGCTTTATCTCCTACACTCCTGCCAGTCTGGAGCATTCTATCAGGATAAAATGAGTTCTTCCATGTAGAAAGCCTTTAAGACAAAAAAGAAGCCATACAATGTAAGAAGTTTGTTTACTTGACAGTATTATTTTTTTGAATTATTTTATTTAACTTTATTTATGTATTTATTTTAATTTGGCCAGAGAGAAACAGAGTTGGGGGGAGGAAGGGGAAGTGAGAAAGCAAGTGTCCAGGTCTGAGACTCAAACCGCACAATCATGTGGGATTTCATCACCCTTAACCACCATGCCGCCTGCCTCCCCCTTCAGCAGTATTATTTTAAATGCAAAAACACATAGTCCATCTGGCTAAAAGTGAATTGAGTCTCTAATGTCCATAACAATTTTCAATGTTTTTATGTCCTCCAGTCTTTCAGTCTTTACCGTAGAGTGTGGACAGTCAGTACATGTTAAGTGGAGATATACAGTGTCTCTCATAGCCTAACTGGCTTTACTCAGCAACAAATCTTCCATATTTGTCTACTTCATTCAAATGCCAGGACCTTGTTGTTTTTTATGGCTGAATAGTATTCCATGGAGTATATGTGCCACATTTTTTTCAATCCATTCATCTGTTTGTGGAGATTTAGGTTAGTTCCATGACTTAGTAATCATGAATAATGCTGCAATAAATATAGTTGTGCAAGCACTTTTGTGATTGAGCATTCTCCTATCCTTTGGGTATATACCCAGGAGTGGAATTGCTGGATTATATGGTAGTTCTATTTGACGGTCTTTGAGGATCCTTCATACTGTTCTCCACAGTGGCTGGGCCAATTTACATTCCCACCAACAACATAAGAGAGTACACAGTGAATCTTTTTGCAAGGCATATTGTGTGTCCACTATCTCTTTTGAAATTCTTCACTTCCCAAAGAAATTTTACTCAAAAATTACTTAAAAATCACTGATATGCAGAAAAAATGCAATGCTTCCACTTTAGTGTAGTCAATGGGCATTATTTGAGTTTTCGTTCTGTGACCTGCAGTCTACATGGGCTTAGGAGATCTTTAAATTATGGGTTATATTTATCCACTATCAACAAAATAGGAAAATGGGGCTAAACCTAATCTTTTCCTTTCCTCCCTATAATTTCCTCTGTTTCTAATTTTGTAGCAATCACATTTCAACTAGTTAATCAAATGTCTTTTGTGTGGCAGGTGCCAGAGTGCTTGTTTTCATTAGAGTAACAAATGCCATATTTAGGAACCTGGCCTTTTGATTAACCGGCTACATGCATGGCTTTAAACCATTAAACATGTGTATTTAAACTCAGCATTTATTTTTACATCTCCATATCCAAATAATCAGGATGTGGCTATCTGTAAGATGATACAGTAGGACTTTATTCCTATGTACACCCAAGCACAAAAATACATGTCTCAGACATAATCATCAATATCATAAACACACATCATCCTGTGCCATTTATAAGATTTGGAGATGAAGAGAAACTTGGTTAGCAAGATGTGTATAAAAATAGTTCAAGGAAATCCACAAGGAAAAGCTTCTAAAATAGAGCAATTTCACACTTTTTAACCTATTTTTATCATGACAGAAAAGCAGGCAGGAAAATATGACAATGCTTGTTTATTGAGTAAATGTGAGCATTACAAAGAAAAAAGATGAGAAACATGAAATGGTCTTGTTTTGTTTTGTTTTTTGTTTTTTGTTTATTTCTTTTCTTTTTCTTTTTTTTTTTTTTTTTT
>NW_006160028.1:705457-719725 GCF_000334495.1 Tupaia belangeri chinensis | reverse complement strand
TTTTTTTTTTTTTGAGAGGTTTTTGCCATAGGGCGCATGCTCTCACCAGAAAGACAGAGAGAGACAGAGGAACAGAAAGCGAGAAATCACCTCTCCAGGGAGGATGGCCACGCCACAATCCCTTCTCCTCCATTCTCCTCTCGAGATCCTGGGCACACATACACAGGCGCCCAGTGTGAGTTTAAGTCACCAGGTCCTGGACTGGAACCATGGTCGACTACATGGGAGTCCAGCGACATAGCCATTATGCTAACTGCTGGTCCCATAAAATGGTTTTTTAAATACAGTTATGTCCTTATATATCTTCCTTTGTGTGGAGGAAAGTCAAGGAGACTTCAGCAAAATCAGGAGAAACACTTTGATGGACTGATTTCTGAAGGGAAAACTAATGCTGGATGTGATGGGTGTTTAACTGCTGTATTCTTCCTGATTTGTCTATTTGTTCAATGAAGTAACTTAGTCATGACTTACTGGTTTTTGATACTTAACCAAAAATTCAGCTCTCTGATCAGTTTAGCAAAAAGTGAACACAAAGAAGATTTGCTGTTCCCTTTTGGAAAATGATGGGACACAGACTTGCTACTTGTCACTAGCATTATGTGACAAGATTCCAAAATAGACTGGTATAATGAGCAATAAGTCGAGACTAATTACATGAAAATTAGAATCATGATGGATACGTAAATGTTGCAGATAATGCTAGAATACTGTATCTTCATTTTGTCTTAGCAAAAGGGTTAATACGAATGCTCCTCTTCCTATGTAAAATATTTATTTGTTTATATTCTAGCATATAACATTTATTGCTAAAATATACACTGAGGTGTCATAGTAGCAATGTTCAAAGGATGTGTCATAAAAAAAAATCTTAGGTCATACTAAAACTTATGTACTTATTTTAAAACATTAAGGGCCATCAGTAGGCACTGTGACAAAGGTGCTGATCCCACATGCCCAACTGTGTGGTTTGAGTCCCGGATCCAGTAGCTTGAAAAATCACACCAGGCGCATATGCGTGAGTGCCCAAAATCCCAAGAGGAGAATGGAGGAGAGGAGACTGCAGCGTGGCCATCCTCTTGGGGGGTACTTCCTCACTTTCCCTCTCAGTCTCTTTCTGCCTCTCTGGCAAGTGCACACACCTATAGCAAAACTTTTAAAAATAAATAAGTAAATAAATAAAAATAAAAAATATTCAGTAATATTTCATAAATATTCTTTCGCTTACAAATATAGATATTGAAGCCGGCATAGAATGTGGTAGTTAAGGGTGCCATACTGCGACATGGCTGAGCAGTTTGAGTCCTAGACCTGGCAGCTTGATTTCTCACTTTCTTTCTCTCTCTCTTTCTCACTCTGTCCTTCTCTGATCAAATTAAAAGATAAATAAATAAGTTAAATTAAAAAGTATAAATATTATGAGAGACAAAAAGTTTATGAACTAGTCAATTCAATCTGTTCAAAACTCTTTTGACGTGGGAATTATTTCTTCACAAGTAAGGAAAATGAAACTCAAGTAGATTAAATGATACATGTCCTAAGTCGCTCTACTACTAAAGCAAAAATGATACCCTAACCCAATTCTTAAGATTCCAGGCTAGAATCACTATTCTCTTTGTCTCAAACAAGAGTTTCAAATGATTATTTCCTGATGACGGTCCAAATAAGACTTCTCATTCATAAAGAATGAATCTAGAGAACATTCCTAATGCCATATACTATGCAACAAAGCTTGCCTTCAAGCCTACTCTGTTCCATTCCATACCTTGTGATCTCCCTTCAGTAGGGTAATGTCTCCGCTTTATTCTCCATTGGTGGAGTTCCATTGGCCTATGGCTGGCAAGACCATAGATGAGCTTTAATTGGCTGAAAAGTGGTATATGTGTGTGTGTGTGTGTGTGTGTTAATGAAAATGAATCAGAAATGCATAAACAACACAATTTTGTGCTAACTACCCAGAAATAACAAATATGATTTTTTATTACATTAGTTTTACAAAAATTTATAAATTAAATGCTGAGTTCCATAAATTTTCCATATAATCTTGTTCACATCTCTCCCTTCTCAGAAACAACCATTATAATCAACCACAATCCCTCAAATTCCAATGGTTTACACTTTAATTATATCTACTGTATGTATTCCAAAATATATAGAATTACTTTGTTTATTTTTAATTTAGGCAAATGATATTATACCATAGGTGTACACTTCCTATTTCCTCACAAAACTTTTTATTTGAAATCAATTCATATAGATACACATTCATTTAGGTCATTAGTTTCTACAGGAAACACACATATATTTAAGTCACTTCTTTTAAGTCCATAGTCTCAATTTATCTAAATTAGTAAATCCATTTACTCTTAAATGGGGAGCTTGGATTGATTCTAATTTTTTTTACTGTGGTAAACAACTAGGCTATGAACCTTCAGACACTGCACAAGTCTCCTTGTAAACATGTCAGAATTTTCTCAAGGATATATACTTAGAATTAAAATAAAGGTGTTATAGATAGGATATGACCGTTTTCAACCTTTCAGTATATTGTCCAGTTTCTCCAAATGATTGGATTCATTTCCAGTGCTGCCAGCATTTTTTTTTGTTATGTTTCAGTTTTGTGATAATATTTTAATGCTTGCAATTTTGACTTAAAATTCTTGCTGATCTGATATGTGCAGAAAGTAAATCACTTCTATGTCACTTCACATTAAATAGGTTGTAAGTATCGTGGGATGTTTATCTTTCAATTAAGTTCTCTTCTTCTCTATGAAATATCCATTTATAAACTGGTTCCATTTTTATTCACATGTATGCTTATTTTTATTTTTTTATGTATTAAATTTATTTACGTGTTCCAAATGCTAATCTCTTTTTTTACATATGTCGAAATATCTTCCATTTTGTAATGTCTTTTGATTTTGCTTTTCTTTTTGTGTCTTCTCATATAGAGTTTTTCAAATTTTTCTTTTCGTTTTTGGATTGCTGCCATGGAGCATGTGTCCCTGCCAGATAGAGTATGCACTGGTACACACTAAAGAAATGTGTGTGGGGGGATCACCCCTCAGGAAGGATGACCATGGGTGTAAATCTTTCTCCTTTATTCTTGTCTTTGGATTTTTGGGCATGCATGCACACGTGGCTGGTATGTTTTTCAATCCCCAAGGTCCATGGAACCTCAGAGTCAGCCATGTTGGATCCAGCGTCTTAACCATCACGCCACCTGCTGGCCCACAGAGTTTTCCGATTTTAACAGTGAAATTTGACAATCTTTCTATAAAATGTCCACTTTCTGAATGTTTCTTAAGAAATCAAAACATAATGCAAAAACATAAAAAATATTTTCCTATTGGATATGTGATGTTTTTGAAATTTTAAAATTAAATGTTTATAATGCATAGCATTCTCTTTAGTTCACCACATGCCCCACTAGTCCTAATTCTCTCGTACCTTTCCCCTTAGGAAATGTGTAAAATGAGATTATAAAATGTTTTTAATGTGTAAAATGAGGTTATAAAATGAGATTATAATCTCTGTATTAGAGAGTCAAAGAAAAAGTTGCATAAAATGGATTTTTCCGAACTTGGGCTGGTTTGAATTATATTTTTTTATAGCTGTGCAGGCACAATCTAAGTTTCCATGGAAATGAAACCTTGATAGAATTCATTCTCAGAGATTGATAGTTTCTATTAAGTATTATTTAACTTTCATAGAGGTCCACAAGATGCTGACTAGTAGATGCTAAGTAAGTGGGCCTGTCATTTTCTTCCAATAAGCTTTTGGGAGCCTTTATTTTCCATCTTCATATTCTAATGTCATCAACACTAACCCTGATACATATGACCCTCAGATGCTGGACTGGAGATTGGCAAGTGCACATTTGATCCTGACTATGACACTGATTCTGTGGAGCTCAGGAAAGGTGCTCTCAATGGATGTAGTAACAGAGGTAATGCAAACTAGTTCCAGTCTATACATGTGTGTATGTGTGGGGTGTGTTTTGGGTGGAGGTCATTTCTACTACAGTCAGATGCAGATACTGCAGAAAAACTAAGAAATGCCTTGATAATACATCAGGATAATAGTTATTTGTTCTATTGTCTTATTTTAATTGTCAACATGATAGTCATGGTTGTAAATTTGCATGTAAAAAACAATAATACATGGAGACCAGCAAATGGTGTAATGGTTACAGCACTGGACTCCCACATAGACAACCATGGTTCAAGTCTTAGACCCAGCTTTCTAAAATTCATATCAGGTGTGTGTACATGCCTGCCCAAGACCCTGAGAGGAGAATGGAGGAGAAGGGATTGTGGCTTGGCCATCCCCCCTGGGGGGTGATTTCTCGATTTCTGTCGCTCTGTCTCTCTGGCGAGTGCACACGCCCTATAGCAAAATAAGTAAATAAATAAATAAACAAAACTCTAAAAAAATGAAAAATTAAAAAAGAACAATAATTATTGACTTCCTCATAATAGATTCAGATCATGCAGTTATCTAAATGCCAAACACACACACACACACACCCACACACACACACACACACACACAAACAAAAGACTTAAAGCGTTGTACTCCTTTAGCAAAAAATCATTTGGAGAAACTTCATTGCAATTTCAGCCCTATTTTAATTAAATCAATTATATCAAGCTGATGTGCTTTTATGTGAAATTTGAAGTCGTTTGCATGCCAAAACATGTTTGTTCAAAAACCATTTGTTTGAAGAATTATTTATTTAACTTTATTTATAATTACTATTTTTTAAATTTTTTTCTATGAGGCACAGGCTCAGCAGAGAGAAATGGGAGAAAAAGAAAGATAGAGGAAAAGTGAGAAAACAAGCTGCCAGGTCTAAGACTGGAACTGCAGTCAGTCATGTGGAAGTCCAGCACCTTAACCACCATGCCAACTGCTGGCCCTAAAGCAAAACTTTATTATAGTGCAAATGTTTTCTTGGTGCCATGGCATAAGTACAGAAAAAAAAAATGCAAGGACATCTCTACACTGAGAAAAGTTAATTTGGCTTATTCGATCTTATTAGAAACATATGTTCTTTACACTTTTTTAAAAACTCAAAGAAAAAGTCTGAAATTAATATTTCAAAAGGATTTGTTTCATATGGGATTTATGTGGGTTTTCTGAGGATTAAGGATATCCTTTTAAAAGAAATAGACTCTGTGTGTATGTCAGTTGGAAGAATAAAAGTATATTGTTTGGAGGACAATAAAAGATCTTTGACTTTTGAAGTTTGGTCTCATAATCTTTAGGGTTCTTTCTTATAATTATAACTTCCTTCTCGAGTTTCCATGTTGTCAGGCTTATACAGGAAAGTGACAGACTTTGACATTTTAAGTAGTGTGAAACCATATTGCAGGTTTTGTACAATAAGTGAAGAAGGGCTATGAGAAGTTTTTATTTATATATGATAACAGTTTCTTTATCCAACCATGTCAGGTATTAAACTTCATAGTAGTATTCAGGGTGGAACTGGGAAGAAAGAGATAGGAAGTATACAAACAAGTTATAAGGTGATTTAGGGAGTGCATTAGGTGGTGAAGAGGACCTGGTGTGACTGTTGATGAGCCTGGGAAAACCTCAAGAGAGCTTGTCCAGGAAGAACTGACCAGGCTTGTTGCAGATATGACTGGAGTAAGAAACAGGAGACTGAATGGTTTTGAGCTTTTGAATCAGTCTATAATTATTTCAAAAGAGAGTTCTTCCAGTCAATAACAAAAGGGCTTGAGAAACATTACTCTTCATGTTATGGGAGAAAATGAAAACAATAGAAAGTCAATGGAAAAATAATTAAAGGAGAATAGCAGGAAGCAAAGAAAATCCTAAACCAAAGCCAAGAGTCTGCCACATGGAAACTCATGCTTATGGGGAGAAAGAAAGAAATCTTCTGGAGCTAAAGTTGCTTTCTAAAAGGGAATATTATCAGGCTCTTGAAAAAGACATAGTATTCTCTAGACTACAGAATGGCTCAGGATTGTTAATAAAAGTATTTTTTAAATGCTGTAATTGGACCTATGGAAGGAAATGACAGGCTTCACAAACTGGACACCCATGTTTTAATGACTTGCATTAAGTACACAGTGACAATATATGTAACAAATACGTGAAACAGAAAACTGCATGTGGGATTATGAAGTTAGTTGGGATAGCTGCAATATGTTGTAGACACTCATAAATATTTGTTAATAAATTTTATGGATAGAAATAATAGAAACTAGATTTTGATTATTTTTGTATACATTAAATTTAATGCAGATATATATATATATATATATATATATATTTATATACACACACACACACATTCTTAGTGAAATATCAATAAAGAATGAATGAATGATGACAAGAAAACAACATGAGGGTTAGTTTTTCAGAATTAATTCAAGAAATATTCACCAGAGATTTATTGAGTACTATCTCTGAGCAAAATATTAGGCTAAGCAATTAACAGAGCAGATAGAAGAGTACTTAAAGTCCTCACCTTCGATTCTTCACAATCTAATGAGGAGTATAAATATATTATAACAAAGCTATTGTAATACAAAATAAAATGCAGTGAGTACAATGACAAGAGGTATAAATAAAGCAACAAAATAATAAAGAAAAATCCAGTTTTGTTGGGAAACATCCTGAAAGAATGATCAGTTAATATGCTATATTTTAGAGGCCAGCCTGGAGATGTTCTTTTTTGTTTTTATTTTTGTTTTGTTTTCTTTTGAAACTACCCACCCTTGTGTGTTCCAGTCCTCTAAAGCCTAACTTTCTCTATTGGAGATGATTGCATGAGAAATGATAAAGTGTTTCATGATAGGTAAGCCAGGTGAAGGGATCAAAGCCAACCACAGATGATTGTGCTATTTGGGCTTCTTTGTCTAAATGAATGGAATCCCCTTCCCCTATTCTTTAGGCCTTTGATTCTGCAGTTGTAGATGTGCGGTCAGCACCCACAGTCAGCGAAGAGAAATCAGCCACTGATCTGGCAGCAAAAATCTTACTTCTTGATGAACTGGTGTCCCTGGAAAATGATGTGACAGAGACTAAAAAGAAAAGGAGCTTCTCTGGTTTTGGCTCTCCCCTCGACAGACTCTCAGCTGGATCTGTAGATCATAAAGGTAAACAGAGGTAAGTTCCCTCTTGAAGAAGGAATGTTTTCTTTTTCGTATTCTGGGTTCTGAAACAGATAATTCCACATAAAAAATACAATGAAAATCTTGTATGCCAACGGATTTGACAGTGTATTTCCTACCTTGTGGATTTATTAGTATGATTTTGGGAATAATTGCTTAGGGAGAAAAATTATTGTTACAGTGAGCATTACTATTTTTATTATTATAATATCTTAAAAAAAACCTAATGTATTTAGACATAAAATAGTTAGTATAAGCATTGGGGAGGTAAGAGGGAACGTATGTGGAGTGAGATAAATGTCCTTGTTGACTGAGTTTTTTATTTAATAGAGGAACAAGAGTTTTTCATCTTCATTTTTACCCTTGCTATAAAGCTTTTTGAATATATGAATGAATCCATTCTCCCATACCAGTAAGTAGTGAAGAGCTCTCAGGATTTGAAGTCAGAATATGTATGTGTTAGTCAAATTTCTGCTTATTTCTCACCATGTGACTTGCACATAGGTCATACTCAGCTTGTTTATCTGCAAAACAGGGAATAATGACTTATTTCCATAGATGAAGTACTTTGTAAACTGCTAATTAACAAAAATAGAGAAAGAATCTTTGAAAATACATGAAAACATGGAAACTAAACAATTTATCCTGAAAGACATCAAAACTACTGAAGAGATTAAAAGAGGCGTTGAAATAAATGATAATGAAAACATGCCTCTCCATCTTTGGGACATAATGAAAGCAGGCCTAAGAAGGAAGTTTATAGCAATTAGTTCACAGGAAAAAAATATATAGAAAGATGTCAAGTAAAAAACATAACAACACCTCAAAGCAGTAACGACAACAACAAAGTCAAAAAAATACTACAAGAGAGAAATAATAAAGATTAGATTAGGGGCCAGCAGGTGGTGTGGTGGTTAAGGCCCTGGACATTTCCATATAACCGACGATGGTTCGAATCCTGGACCTGGTAGCTTGCTTGCTCACTTTCCTTCTCTCCGCTTGTCTCTCTTTCTCTGGTCAAATTAAGATAAATGAATAAATAAATAAAATTAAATAAATAATTCTTTTTAAAAAAGATTACACCAGAAATAAATAAAATTGAGAATAAAAGAACAATACAAAAACTCAATGAAATACAAAAGCGATTCCTTTTTTGAGGGGATAAACAAAATTGATAAACCATTAGCTAGATGGGTACCAGCAGTTAGCATAATGGCTATGTAGTCAACAGCAGGTCGAGTCCCAGAACCGGTGACTTAAACTCACACCGGACGCATGTGCTTGCAGAGATCCCAAGAGGAGAATGGAGGAGAAGGGATTGCAGCATGGCCATCTCCCCTTGGGGGGGTGATTTCTCGCTTTCTGTCTCTCTGTCTCTCTCTGTCTTTCTGGCGAGTGCACATGCCCTATAGCAAAAAACCTCTCCAAAAAAAAAAAGACCATTACCTAGATTAACTAAGGGTTACATGGCTGTAATCCCACATAGTCAACTGTGGTTTGAGTACCAGACACAGAGACTTAAAACTCACACTGGGTGCTTGTGCGGGCATGCCCACAATCTGGAGAGGAGAATGGAGAAGAAGGGATTGCAGTGTAGCCATCCTTCCAGAAGGTGATTTCTCACTTCTGTCTTTCTCTGTCTCTCTGGTAAGCACACATGCCCTATAGTAAAAATCTCTCTTAAAAAAAAGAAAATGGGGGACCAGCAGTTAGCGTAATGGCTGTGTTGCTGAACTCCCATGTAGTCGACCGCAGTTCACATCCCAGACCCAGTAGCTTAAAACTCACACCGGGTGCGTGTGCTTGCGTGCCCAAGATCCTGAGAGGAGAACGGAGGAGGAGGGATTCTGGGGTGGCCATCCCCCCCTGGGGGGTGATTTCTTGCTTTCTGTCTCTCTGTCTCTCTCTGTCTGGCAAGCACACACACCTTATAGCAAAAACCTCTCAAAAAAAAAAAAAAGATTATACCACATGACCAAGTAGGTTTTATCCCAGGGATGCAAGGATGGATCAACATATGCAAAACAATATCTGTAAGATATCACATTAACAGAAGGAAAGGTGAAAAGCATGTGATTATGATACAGAAAAAGCAGTAGATAAAAGATAACTTCTTCATAATTAAAACTGTCAACAAACTAAGTATAGAAGATGCATTTCTCAACACAATAAACCAAAATGACTTCAGAGATTCTATCAATATTATCAATATAGGGATGCAAACAGCAAAATGAAGATTCAGGGAAACCATAGAACAAATAGTTCAGTTTTTTTGAAAAATAAATTACAAGAATTTGAAGGAGTAAAATGATAATGAAGGGAAGGAAGAATCTAAAGACTAATGTAGATTTAAGATATTTCTTGGACCAACAGGTGGCATGGAGTTTAAGGCAGCTAGATCCCACAGGGCCAACTATGCTGCTCAAGTCCTGAACATTGGTTGAAAATCACATCGTGCATGTGCATGTCCAAAAATATCCCATGGGGAAAATGGTGAAGAGATTGTGTTATGGCTATGTCTCCCTGGGGGATAATTTCTCACTTTCACTCTTTCTTTCTTTCCCCATCTCTCTCTGGCAAGAGCACACACTCTATAGCAAAAATAAGAGAAAGAAAGAAAGAAAGAAAGAAAGAAAGAAAGAAAGAAAGAAAGAAAGAAAGAAAGAAAAAAGAAAAAAAGAAAGAAAGAAAAAAAGAAAGAAAGAAAGGTAAAAAAAAAAAAAAAGAAATTTCTTAATCAGTACCAGTATTTTTGCAGTCCTGATTCAAACAATGATTCTTTCAAAATGAACATATGGAGACCAGCAGTTTCTATATCCTTTAGTTATTCAGTTTCAGTCATAGAGTGTGGAAACTCAGTATATATTAAGTGGGGACATACAATGTCTCTCCTTCGTAGTCTGACTTACTTCACTCAGCAGTAAATTTTCCATATTCATCCACTTTCTGTCAAAAGCCAGGGTCTTGTTTTTTATGGTCGAGTAGTATTCAATAGATTATAAGTGCCACAGTTGTTCAATCCATTCATCTGTTCGTGAGTATTTGGGGGGGTTCCCTGTCTTATAATTGTGAATAATGCTGAAATAAACATTGATATGCAGGTACTTTTCTGATTAAGAATTCTTCTGTCCTTTCGGTGGATACCAAGGAGTGGGTGGGGTTGTTGGGTCATATGAAAGTTCTATTTGCAGATTTTTGAGGAATCTCCAAATTATTCTCCACAGTAGCTGGACCAATTCACATTCCCGCCAGCAGTGTAAGAGTTCCCCTTTTACCTCTCCAACCCCCTGCCACCCCTTTCCTTTTTTTTTTTTTTTTTTAAATCTTAGCCATTCTGACTGGTATTAGATGGTATCTCATTGTTGTTTTGATCTGCATTTCCCTTACAATGAGGAATGTTGAGCATTTTTTCATATGCCTTTTGACTATTTGCATGTCTTCCTTAGAGAGTGGGTTTTTCAACTCATTCTCCCATCTTTTAATAGGGCTGATAATCTTTTTTGGAATAGCTGCTTGAGTTCTTTGTATATTTTAGTTATTAGTCCCTTATCTGATGATGCATGGTTTACAAAAATATTTTTCCATTCTGAGGGCTGTCTAATCACTCTAATTACTGTGTCTTTTGCCATGCAAAAACTTCTTAGTCTGATGTAATCCCACTTGTCTATTTTGAGGACTATTGACTGTGCTTTGAGGGTCTTATTTAAGAAGTCTTTGGCTACCCCAATATCTCCCAGAGTTTCACCAGTGTTTTCCAGGAGCAGTTTTAGTTTGAGGTCTTAGGTTTAGATCTTTAATCCACCTTGAGTTGATTTTTGTCAATGGTGATAAGTAGGGGTTCGGATTCATCTTTCTGCAGGTGAATATCCAGTTTTTCCAGCACCATTTGCTGAAGAGGTTTTCCTTTTTCCACTGGATTGACTGGTATCCTTTGCCAAAAATCAGTTGACTATATGTTTGGGAGTTTATTTCTGGGGACTCTATTCTGTTTCATTGGTCCATCTTTCTGTTTTGTGCCAGTATCATACTGTTTAGATTACCACAGCTTTGTAGTATATTTTTGGATGAGAGAGTGAGATGCTGCTGTCCACTCCACTCTTCTTGTGCAGTATTGCTTTGGCAATATAAGTTCTTTTATGATTCCAGACAAATTATATGATTATCTTTTCTAGATCTGTGAAGAATGTGCCTGGTACTTTGATTGGGATTGCATTAAATATGTAGATTTCTTTGTGTAAAATTTCCATTTTGATTATATTAATTCTTCCAGTCCAGGAACATGGGATGTCCTTCCACTTTTTTTTTTTTCTTTTTGTCATTTTCAATGTCTTTTTTTTTTTTTTTTAACTTCTTGTACTTTTCCTTGTGAAGATCTTTAACTTCTTTGGTTAGATTTATTCCTAGGTATCTTATACTTTCTGTGGCTATGGTAAATGGAATTACTTTTTTCAGTTCTATCTCAGTCTGCCTACTGTTTGTATATAGAAATGCCATAGATTCGTGTATGTTAATTTTTGTATCCTGCAACTTTACTGTATTAATGTACTACTTCCAGGTGTTTTTCATGGAAACTATTGGGTCTTCTATGTATATGATCATGTCAGCTGCAAATAAAGAGAGTTTCACTTTTTCACTATGGGTTTTTCATAGGTAGCTTTTATTGTGTTGAGAAATGACCTCTCTATGCCGATTTTGCTGAGAGTCTTGATTATGAAGGGATGTTGTATCTTATCAAATGCTTTTTCTGCATCAATTGATATGATCATATGTTTTTTATGTTTATCCCTGTTAATATGGTGTATTACATTTATGGTTTTGTGTATATTAAATCAACCTTGCATTCCTGGAATAAAGTCTACCTGATCATGATGTGTAATCTTTTTTATAAGTTGTTGGATATGATTTGCTAGTATCTTGTTGAGAATCTTTGCGTCTTTATTCATCAGAGATATTAGTCTATAGTTTTCCTTCCTTGTCCTGTCCTTATCTGTTTTAAGGATAAGAGTGATGGGGGCTTCATAGAATAAATTAGGGAGAGATTCACCCTTTTGGATAGTTAGAAGTAACTTGAGCAGAATGGGGGTTAACTCCTTTTTGAAAGTTTTGTAGAATTCAGAGGAGAAGCCATTAGGATCAGGGCTTTTCTTTGTTGGGTAGTTATTTATTACTGATTCAATCTCCTGGCTTGTTGTGGGCCTATTCAGACTTTCTATATTCTCATGGCTCAATCTTGGTAGATTATATAAATCCAGGAATTTGTCCATCTCATCCAGATCATCTTCTTTCTCAGCATATAGTTATTCATAGTAAAATCTAATGATGTTTTGTATTTCTACTATGTCTGTTGTTATATTGCCTGCTTCACTGCAGAATTAATTTAACTGGTTCCTTTCTCTCTTCTTAATAAGTCTCACTAGTGGTGTACCAATTTTGTTTATCTTTTCAAAGAACCAGCATTTACTTTCATTTATTTTCTGTATAGTTCATTCATTCTTTTATTTCATTTATTTCTGCTTGTATCTTCATTATTTCCTTTCTCCTGAAGTTTTTGGATTTTTTTTTTTTTTTTGCTGTTGCTTTTCCAGTTCTCTGAGGCATGATGTTAGGTGATCCATTTGTCTTCTTTCCATCTTCCTCTTATGTGCACTAGTTGCTATGAACTTCCCTCTTATGACTGCTTTAGCAGTGTCCCAAAGATTATGAAAACTCATGTCCTCATTGTCATTGGCTTCCATGAATCTTTTGATTTCAGTCTTTATTTATTCAATAGTTGTGAAGTCATTCAGGAGTAGATTTTTTAGTTTCCATGTATTTGAGTACTTTTGAGGGTTTCTTTTGAAATTAAACTCAAGTTTAATTCCGTCATGTTTGGAGAAGATGCTGGATATAGTTTCTATGCCTTTGAATCTGTAGAGGCTTGCCTGTGCCCTATCATGTGGTCAATCTTCGAAAAGATTCTTTGTGGGGGTGAGAAAAAAGTGTATCTCGTGGTTTTGGGATGGAAAGTTTTATAGATATTTAATAAGTGCCTTTGATTTGTAGTATCATTTAGATACTTTATCTCTTTACCTATTTTTTTCTAGATGATCTATCCAGAGAGGATACTGGGGTGCTGAGGTCCCCAACAATTAGTATGTTGCAGTCCATCTCCCCTTTTAGATCTTTTTTTTTTATCTTTTTTTTTTGAGAGGTTTTTACTATAGGGCGTGTGCACTTGCCATACAGACAGAGAGAGACAGAAAGCGAGAAATCACTCCCCAGGGGCGATGGCCACGCCACAATCCCTTCTCCTCCATTCTCCTCTCAGGATCTTGGGCACGCATGCACATGCGCCTGGCGTGAGTTTAAGTCACCAGGTCGGGGACGCGAACCGTGGTCGACTACATGGGAGTCCAGCGACATAGCCATTACACTAATTGCTGGTCCTCTCCCCTTTTAGATCTAACAGTCTTTCCTTCATGTATTTGGGTGCTCCTGTGTTAGGTGCATAGATATTTATAAGCATTATATTTTCTTGATCTAGTGACCCTTTTACTACAATATAGTGCCCTTCTTTGTCTCTTCGAACAGTTTTTGTTTTAGAGCCTATTTTGTCAGAAATTAGAATCACAACTCTTATTTGGTTCTCATTTACATGGAAAACCTTTTTCCAACCTTTCACTTTTAGTCTATGTATGTCTTTATCCATGCTTTGGGTTTCCTGTAGGCAACAGATAGAGGATTTCAGTTTTTTGGGGTTTTTGTTTGTTTGTTTGTTTGTTTTTATCCCTTCAGCCAATCTATGTCTCTTGATAGGAGAATTTAATTCATTAACATTCAATGTTATTATTGATGTTACCGGACCTGTCCTAATTTTAAGTTGGCCATTGTCTTGGTTGTCTTTTATTCTTTTATTTCTGGCTGTTCATTCTTTAGTTTTCCTGGAACAGTACTTTCTTCAGGGTGTCTTGAAAAGTTGGTCTGGTGTTGGCAAATTATTTCTGATTTTTGATTTTGTGAGAACATTTTAATCTTTTTTTCCTATATGAAGGATAATCTTGCAGGATATAATAATCTTGGTTGAAATTGTTTCTCTCTTAACACTTTCAATATGTCTTCCCATTCTTTCCTTGCTTGCATTGTTTCC
>NW_006160028.1:700091-705201 GCF_000334495.1 Tupaia belangeri chinensis | reverse complement strand
CCTTATTAGTTTCTTCACCTTCTGGGATACCAATTATTTGGATGTTAGGGCATCTAATGGAATCTAGTATTTCTCACATATTATCCTCATTTTTTGTTATTTTCTCTTTTTGGTGGTTTTCTCTAAGTCAGAATTTTTATCTTCTATGTCAGTGATTTGATCTTCAGCATGGTCTAATCGACTTTTAATATTTTCTAGAGAGTATTTGATTTCCTGTCTTACAGACTGTCTCTAATAGTTCTACCAGATTCTTTCTTAGCGTGTCCATTTCTTCTTTCATATCATGAAAGGACTTCCTAATCTGTAGTTCATTGTCTCTTTTCTGTTCCAACTCATAAAATTTGGTCACCATGAATGTTCTAAATTCTTTCTCTGACATTTTGGTAACTTCCTCCTCATTTTTTGTTTGTTTGTTTATTTGTTTGTTTTTTGAGAAATGGAAGGGAATTACTGTGTTCTTTTTTTTTTTTATAGGTTTTTGCTATAGGGCACATGCGCTTGCCAGACAGACAGAGAGAGACAGAGAGACAGAAAGCGAGAAATCACCCCCCAGGGGGGGATGGCCACTCCGCAATCCCTTCTCCTCCATTCTCCTCTCGGGATCTTGGGCACGCACGCACACGCGCCCAGTGTGAGTTTAAGCCACCGGGTCCAGGACGTGAACCGCGGTCGACTACATGGGAGTTCAGCGACATAGCCATTACACTAACTGCTGGTCCTCCATTACTGTGTTCTTTTGATGGAGACATATTTCCTGGTCTATTCAGACATGAGGGTCTTCTACTTTTAGCCACTGAAAGATGTATTCACTTTGGAATACCTTTTAGGAGAATACTTCTTTGTCTAGGAGCAAGTGTGTTTCCCTTTTTGCTGTGTACTGATGTGTGCCAAAGTCTCTCTTCTGTTGTGTTTAGCAATGTAGTCTCTGGAGGAGTATTCTGTTCAGGTGTCTGAAGAGCAGTATCTCCCTTTTCAATAAAAGAGAGGATCCCAGGGAGTCTTACAATACTAGGGTATTTCAGAACTGTGCTTCTAGACCTATCTAGTCCCTCCAGGAGAGTGGAGGAAGAGGAAGAGAGGACAATATAAGAGGGAGGAAAGTAAGAAAGAGAATAAAGAAAAAGTTACGATTTCATCAGGGGTTTGGAGATGGAAGTGAGATCTGCTGTAGAGCTGGGGGAAGTTCTGTGTGGTAAGGACAAGTGTGAAATTAACAAATGAAAGAAGAAAAGAAGGAAAAAAAAAAAGCCTACCTGGCTGACAGAGATAGAGGGTCACTGGAGTTGGGGGAAACAGAGCAGGAGCTGGGGCGGGGGGCCCTGCCTCAGTGACCCTTAAGCCAGGGGTCTGGAGATGGAAGTCGACAATTATTGATTTTAAATTATTAATATGGAATTAATTATAATACTCTACAATACTTTGACATATGTCTGAAATATTTTATAAGAAAAAATGTTTTATATTAAACAATGAGATTAACATTCATTAGACTTCACAGAGAGTAAATAAATTAATCATATAATAAGGCTAAGGAAATGAGATTCAATATATCAAAAAGATACTGAGAATAAAATTATTACGCACAGTTTTATCTAATAAGAATTTTCTGGGGGAAAAACAGAAGAGAAAAATTTACAAATTGAAGAGTGTATGTATTTTATTGATAATTTATAAAAACCGGTGAAAAAATAAATTCTCAAATTCATCAGTAACAATACTTTTTTAACAGTTATTATTTTCATTTAAGATGATAAATTTTGGATTTACTTTGACACTGAAAATTAGTATCCTTTTGATAAGTTAAGTGGATTAAGAACAATTACCCCATTAAAAGAAAATTGTGTAGACCCAGCTGAAGTAGAACAGGCTGGTCACAGAAGGCTGAAGACACATGAGAGGCCTAATTCTAGTCCACCATAGAAAAGGTTGGGGCCAGTGGGTGATATGGTGGTTAAAGCACTGGACTACCACGTGGTTGACTACAGTTTGAGTCCCAAACCTGGGAACTTGAAAATCACTCCTGGTGCATGTGAGTGTATGCCCAAAATCCCAAGAGGAGAGTAGAAAAGGGACTGTGGCATAGCCATATCCCTCAGGGTTTGTTAGTTTTTTTTTTTTTTTTCTCTCTCACTTTCTCTCTCTTTCTGTCTCTCTCTGTCTTGCTCAGGTGAGTGAATGATCCCTATGGTGAAAATCTTAACAACAATAAAAAGCTAGGCATGGTGGCATGTACTGCTAGTGCCAGATGCTAAGGAAGGTGAGACAGGAGAATTGTGACATAGAAAAGCTCTATCTAAAAATGAAAGAGAGAGAACTATGTAAGAGATGGACAAAGAGACTTGAACTTGTTTTTAGGAGGACTGAGTACATTGTATTGGCTCAATATTAGGTAATGAAAATAAGTATTTTAATTTCATTTAAAAATGAAATTGGGAAGGAGAGCTGAGGTCATGTGAAAATACTATGTTCTACAACCATTCATATCATTGTCTTTTGGACTGTACAGGACAAAACTTATATAACTTTAGTCAGCAGCCCTGGAGCTAGATTTTGAAGGTCCCACCCAATGTTGTATAAAGTAAGAAAGAATTTAAGTAGAATAATTGATGACCTTAGGAGGTTAAAAGTGATCTTTTTCTTTTCCCCTTTTCTGTACCTTTACCTTCCCTCCAACTATTTCCAAATGTTTGGCAGCATTAAAGAGAGTAGAGGCATTTATTAGCATAAACGTTTACCCAGGGGATTGAAACATTGAGGATTTCCCTTAACCTAGATTCTTCAGTCTTTTATGTTTATATTTTAGATAGTTGATATCTTATGCATTCAAATTAAATTCCAAGGGCACCTCCTATGAGATTTTTCTATAAGCATTAATTTTTTAGATAGAAATTTCTGTTCTTAGTCTTAAAGCAAATACTAAATTTGGTTTGTATATTTGAGAGATGGAAAATTATGGGATGTAAAGAATATGAATTGCATAAAATATTTCTATACATATTCTTAAGTTTTAACAAAAATATAATTTCAAAAAATAATTTTGAATTTCTTTTAAAGCATGGTGAAAAGTATGATTCAAGGTTAAAATTTTGTATTGTCTGTTCCAAAGTATTTCAGCATCACTTAAATATACATAATAAGATTTCAGTACTAAAATGAATATTTTTGCATATTAAAACCAAGAATGTATAACTTAAGAGTTTTGCAACTATTTTATGAAAAGAAGGTTTCATAAAAATGATACTAATTTTCCTTGAGAGAGTTATCCTGCAGATTATTTGCTGTTCTTTTATACATCAAATGAGACAATAGCTTTGGTCCTTCAGTCTAGATAGTTCTACTTCCTTCATTTTCTTTATTTTTCATAAGATTAGAAATTATTTTGTCAGTTTAATATGCTTTGATATACACTAATGCTTTCTGAGTTGTTGCGTTCTTCCATTAGAGACAGAGAGAGGCAGACAGACAGAAAGGCACCACTCAGGGTTCACACACCACGATCCACCCCAGCGTCAGCCAGTCAGGATCACAGGCACCCGTGTGTTCTCCTCGCATTCTCAGGGAGGTCCTGGGAAGCAAGGCCACGACCTTTCCCATGTCAGTCCAGCTGCATTACTACTGCGCCACCACCTGGCCTCGGGGGCTTTTTCTTTCCCGGTGGGTCACTTTGGCACTTTGGTGAAACCTATGGATCCCTTCTCTGAATGCTGTTGTAGTTTTTTACTTGTATTTTTTATTATGATTTCTAGTTTACATATAATCATAATACATCTTCATGGGGGTACGTCCAGCTTTTTGAAGCATACATAAAGTGTATAATCATCAAATCAAGAGTATAGACATCCATCTTATTTGACATTGAACATTATGTTATGTTGTGTATATTTGATAATAGTTTTACCAGCCTTTTTCTTGAAAGTATATATTGAATTACCGATGACATTGTTTACTCTCCTGTTGTACGCTATTCCATAGCCTAGCCCACTTTTAACAACCATGCTTGTGTCTGTTGATCACTTTCTTTCAAACCATCCCCATGCCTTGATGTACCTTTTAATATCTACTAGTTCTTTCTCTACTTCTATGAATAGCGTTTTTAAACAAATAGTGTTCACAAGAGCTCAAAGTTTAACACCTATTTAAAGCAGAATTATCAAGACATTTAAAAAATTAATTTGTACTATAATAATATATGCTTTTTTTATTAATACATAAGTTAGCAAGTTCTAGAGATAAGTCTAAAAACAATTATTTCAACTAATGCTGAACGCAGAAGACATTTCAAAGAAGCTACGACAGCTAAAATATGGTCTGAAATTATTTTGTTTCTATTTATGACAAATGTACAAATACAACTAATATCATAATTATTTATTCCCTTTATTCAAAATTAAATATTTTATTTCAATTGCATTTAATTAAACTACAGATTGAACTTTTCCCACTCACATTTATGTTCCAATATAATTGGAACTCCAGATTTTAAAACTATGTTACATGTATATAAAATGTATGTTTCTACTCTCAGTTACTATAAAATATTCAGAGAAGAAAAAATTTAAGGCAACTTTTGAGAGGTTCCCAAAAGATGGAAATAGAAGGATGAATGAACAGCTGAGGAAAAACAAAGACTAAACATAAAATCTAAACTGGGCAATGTATATGTCAGATCATATTAAAAATTAAGCAGAAGACCTCCTATTATTTTCTATTTTGTATTGTTTGCAATATTGGCTTTTTCCACCTGAATATGACACTACCTTCATTTTCAGATACATGTGAAAATTACTTTAATTCTCAGGGCAAAGTTAAATCAAGTTTGCTTTGGAGTTTGAAAGATTTCTTTCAGTTCACTTGTTTAAAGTCTGAAGTTAGGGATCAACAGTTAGCGTAATGGCTAAGTCACTGAACTCCTATGTAGTCGACCGTAGTTCGAGTCTCGTGGTGGCTTAAACGCATGTGGGCGCATGTGCGTGCGTGCCCAAGATCCTGAGATGAGAATGGAGGAGAAGGGATGTCTCTCTCTGTCTCTCTGGCGAGTGCATGCGCCCTATAGCAAAATCTTCTGCAAAAAAAAAAAAAAAAAAAAGACAAAAGTAAATGAACAGCCCCC
>NW_006160028.1:699387-699848 GCF_000334495.1 Tupaia belangeri chinensis | reverse complement strand
AAAAAAAAAAAAAAAAAAAAAAAGTCAGAAGTTAATGAACAGTCACCACATTCATGAAAATAAAAAGAAGCAGAAATGATTATATCTCCGGAAAAATAGTACCTACTATCTCAACGACCCTGTAATGCGAAAGATATATTAATAATTGGCCTGGAGTTTGTCTAAAGAATAGTTTCCCTCACTCCACACAATATTGAAAAGATCAAGCAGTAATAACAATAACAACAATAATAATACTATATACTGTGAAGTTAATAACTATTAAACATTATCACAACTATTATTGCTTTAATTCTTCCATTAGTATTTTGAGATCAGCAAAATAAACGGCATTATCTTATCTGTCAAGGTTCCAACAGGAAATGTGTTACCTTTGAAATAGAATTTGAAGAGAATTTATTCTCAAGAGAGTTTGTCCCTCTTCCTCCTCCTGTACTCTCAGTTTCCCCATTTGACACTCC
>NW_006160028.1:690428-699376 GCF_000334495.1 Tupaia belangeri chinensis | reverse complement strand
TCCACCCAGCACCCCCGAAAGAAAGCACCTGCTTGGGGGCACGGTCTGTTCCATTATTAACCTAGGCCAGTTCTACCCACGTGTTCTATAGTACGTCTGTCTGCAGATGGCTCACAGCCTTGACTGTGGGTACTGGAAATGAAGCTTTTCCTTTTGTAGTCGTCTCTTCCTTCTGGCAGTAAGCCAACAGCCACAGCTGCGTGTCCTTTAGATTTTGTAGACCCTATTCCAACAGGTCTATATGCTTCAGCGGGTATATCTCTTTTCCTCTGAGTACTTTTTGGAAGTCCTTCCCCTATTCTGAAGGAAGAGGGAAAATGTCACCGTTCTCTAATAACTTGTTCCCAAGAAATTCTGTCTTGCTGATTCAACATCAGCTCTTTCATGGGATACAAGCTGAAAAAAAAATCCATTTGTAGCAAACTCCTTTGCAAATACTATGTTAGCTTAGTGTTTCAGTTTGAAATGCAAAAAGAAATTCTTGCCAAAAAAAGAAAAAATCCTTTGTTTTTCTCCCTTGCCTCTTTTGGGTCACAGTCAAAAACTTTGAAAGAATCCCATTTTAACATTCTGGTATGTTATTATTTTTTAATATCCCTATAACACACTAATAAGAATATATTATGATCCCAATTTTACGGGGGGTCATTTTCAGAAAAACAGTGCTTTTCCTAATATTGCTTAGCTATAAATTATGTCAGTTTGTTTAACTTCTAAGATCAGTAACTTTCCATTTAAATAGCGATTTTCTATAAAGATATTAAAGCTATGGGGGCAGCAGGTGGAGCGCAACTCCCACATGGCTGACTGCAGTTTGAGTTCTGGACCTGGTGGCTTGAAACTCATGCTGGGCGCATGTGCATGCATGCCCAAAATCTCAAGAGGGGAATGCAGGAGAAGAGATTGTGGGGTGGCCATCTTCCTGAGGGGTGATTTCTCACTTTCTCAATCTCCCTGTCTCTATGGTGAGCACACATGCCCTATAGCAAAAATCTCTCTTTAAGGAAAAAAAAAAAGTTATGTATTAATAAGATAATAAGATAGTGTCTAAAGCACAGCAAAGTTCCCTACATTATATACATTCAAATTTTAGAATTTCCTTAACAACAATTGTGGATTTTTATCCTAATAACACGATATGGACAAAAGGTAAAAATATCAGTGCCAGGTTCAATTTGTCAGATATGATTGTCTTTTTTATTTTATTTTATTTCTTTTGGAGAGGTTTTTGCTATAGGGTGCATATGCTCACCAGTAACACAGAGAGAGACAGAGACCGAAAGCAAGAAATCACCCCCCAGGGGGGATGGCCACGCCGCAATCCCTTCTCCTCCTTTCTCCTCTTGGGATCTTGGGCATGCACGCAAAAGCGCCCGGCGTGAGTTTAAGCCACTGGTCCCTGGACACAAACCGCAGTCGACTACATGGGAGTCCAGCAACATAGCCAACACGCTAACTGCTGGTCCCATGATTGTCTTTCTTGATGCCAGTTCCAAAGATTTAGATAGAAATCCTAACATTTAATTTCCTCTCTACTCCTGGGACCAGCAGATGGTGTAATGGTTATGTCACTGGGCTCCCATATAGCCAACTGCAGTTCAAGTCCCAGACATAGTGGCTTAAACTCATGCCAGGCACGTGTGCATGTGTGCCCAAGATCCCAAGAGGAGAATGGAGGAGAAAGGATTGTGGTGTGGCCATCCCCCCTGGGGAAAGATTTCTCACTTTCTCTCTGTCTCCCTCTGTCATTCTGGCAAGCACAAGTGCCCTATAGCAAAGACCTCTCCAAAAATTAAGAAATTCCCTCTCTACTTCGTTGTGAAGCAATGCCACAGACCTAGGCCAATACAGGCATTGCATAGATTTTGTTGTTTCTTCTTAGCTCTTATTTGGCCATGTCCCAAGAAGGTGTTTTAAAATGGGCTCCATTTCATATGTGGCAAACACAGAAAAGGGACTCAGGAATGGGCACTTTACATGCTTCTTCCTCCTAGTAAAAGAAGCTGCTGTCCAGAGGAAATGCCCTTAAGCATAATGATCTCGCTAATAATTGCCCTCTATTGCCTGCCTCTGCTCACACAGTGTGACACGCAGAATGAGGCAGTCCTTTTTCCTTTTCTTCTTACCCTAACATTTTCTAAAGTTTTAAATCTTTTTTCTATAAGGGGTAAAATTTTAATACATATATTTGCAACGTATATTGCCTACTCCTTTTCCAAAAGAAAATTCAGTAAGACATTTTTGTGTATCTTTTGCTGGATAGAATTTTTAAGTTTCATTGGATGCTTTTTTGCCTTGTTCTGCAACTATTCAGCAGTTTGCAAATCAAGCAAGCCTGGAATACTTTGCAACCACTTAAATCTCATTTCTGGATTCCAATGCTCATTATTTCTCTCGGAATACATGGCCCATTCCTTGGGACAAAACTCCAGAAACTGACATTATGTCTAGTCAGCCCCATCATGCTAAACTTAGCAGAACCTGTTTAAAATTAAATTACCAGGGCCAGCAGGTGGCATAACGGTTACATCACTGGATTCCTACATGGCCAACCACGGTTCAAATCCCAGATACAGTGGCACAAAATCACGCTAAACACATGCACGCCCCAAATCCCAGGAGGAGATTGGTGGAGAAGGAACTTCAGCATGGCCATCCCCCCGGTGGGGGGGTGTGATTTCTCACTTTCTCTCTTATTGTCTCTGTCAAGCACACATTCCCTATGTGGCAAAAACCTTAAAAAATACATAATTAAATACAATTAAATTAATTACCACTTTATATGATAGAATGAGTGCATGCGCACAGGAGAGAGGAGGAGAGAGGAAGAGAAGATCCTCCACAGGGCTTGATTCCACCTTGATCTCTCAGCTCCTGTCCCCAGTGCTCCATTCCACCAAGTTCTTAGCCACACATGCCTGAACACATAGCCTGTTTTGGGGACTGATGGGGGACCTGAACTGTGGTTGGCATGTGGCTTCCAGATTCTTTGGTATGCTATAGACTACACCACAAAGGCTGGGTCAAATGACCACTTTTGAAATAGAACTCTAAAAATCAAAAGTGAACTTTCTACTAAGTGAAGTAGCCTTTCCTTCCATCATTCTGGCTACTCCCCATGTAAGGGTGAGAACCACCTATTTCCCTCTTCATGAAGAGGAACTCCTATGAGCAAAACACTGGTCTTTCGGCCATTTTTATTCACTCCTTTTCAAGAGAATAGCCCCTTGTCTAGGGATCAGTATGGGAGAAGTAGGTGAGCATGTTTACTCATCCTCTACCTTTCTGTTTTCATTAGATTACAGTGGCTAGTTAGGTAGACTTGTCTAACTGGGGCAGAAAAAGGAATCCTTTAAAATAGAGATGTAAAGCTATGTTCTACATCCAGCTTGATTGGTAGTAAAACGACATCTTGGTTTTATTTTTTGTTTGTTTGTTTAAAGAGAGAGAGATTTTTGCTGTAGGTCTTGTGCACTTGTTAAAGAAATGGGGAGACAGAGACCAGCAGTTAGTGTAATGGCTATGTCACTGGACTCCCATGTAGTCGACCACAGTTCAAGTCCTGGACCCAGTGGCTTAAACTCACACCGGGCACGTGTGCGTGCATGCTCAGGGATCCTGAGAGGAGAATGGAGGAGAAGGGATTGCAGAGTGGCCATCCCCCTTGGGGGGGGGGTGATTTGTTGCTTTCTGTCTCTTTGTCTCTCTCTGTCTCTCTGGGGAGCGCACGTGCGCTATAGCAAAAGAAAAAAAAAAACAGGGAGACAAAGTAATAGAAGGCAAGAAATCACCCCCGGGGGTATGGCCATGCCACAATCCCTTCTCCTCTCTGGAGTTTGGGCATACATACCCACCCAAGTGCCCAGTGTGAGTTTCAAGCCTCCAGGTCTGGGACATGAACTGCAGCCTGCCATGTGGGAGTCTAGCAACATGACCATCACACCATCTGCTGGTCCCTGGCATCCTAATTTCTATTCATGAGCATTCATACTTATTTCTCTATTTATTCTGAACATGGGCTTTGGGGGGAAAGGCATTCATTATGTATTGGCCACTTAAAACCACATCGTCGTTCAGATTTAGTGATCCTTCATCCTAACATCCTGGTGTCTGAATTTAAAAGCCTCCTTGTTTTAAATTTGAACACAGTTCTCTGAACTTTGCTTATTTCTTCTTATCCTTCAAAGGACCTTGCTGAGTCCTTCATTTCAGCCTGTTCTTACACATCTGTCTTCCCAAGTCTGTATAGTCACTATATTGCAGTATCTGCACTACTGTAGCCAATTCTTAGCTCTATACTTTCATTTTAAATCACTGTACTAAGATTGCAGGATTCAGGGTAACTATTTGTTTTATCGTTTCCATATGCTCCCTCAAATTTTCCTGGCACCCCCAAGTTGGGTGTGACCTCTTTTGCCATGGATTCAGAGAGCACGTTGACTCTCATCACTTTATAACAAATTACCCCAAATCAAGCTGCATAAGACAACAATAAATCTTTTGTCTCACACAGTATTTGTACATCAGAAATCCAGAAAAATGTTGCCTGAGCGCTTCGGGCCCAGGTTCACTTCCAGAAGGGCCCAGTCGCTTGGCTGACACAGGAAGTCTCAGTTCCTCACTAGCTGCTCAAAGAGGACTTTTTTAGTTCTTTTCCATGTAAACTCCTTTATAGGGCTATTAGAAAATACTTAGGGAATAGTAGCTGGCTTCCCTTAGACAAGTGATTGAACAAAGTAGGCAGAAGCTGTAATTAGCGTTCATTACTTCACACATTGTCATTTCCACAACATCCTATGATTACAGAGTTCAGCTGTATCTGCTGTGGAAGGACATTGCCTAGTGGTAGAATTATTGGGGATCATCTCACAGCTTGGTTACTATACCCAAAACTTTGATACCATAGTCATGTATTTGTCTGTTTTATTCATCTAAGTCACTGGCTATTTAGAAGAGCACCTCTCTTAGCCATTACTTTATCTTCCTCTCCCCGCCCCGTTTTTTTTTCCGAGAGATTTTTGTTGTAGTGCATGTCGATTCGCCAGACTTACAGAGAAAGACAGAGACAGAAAATGAGAAATCACCCCCCAGGGGGTTTGTCACACCGCAGTCCCTTCTCTGTTCTCCTATCTGGATTTTGGGCACACATGCACATGCACCCAGTGTGAGTTTCAAGTTTCTAGGTCCGGGACTCGAACCACAGTCAGCCATATGGAAGCCCAGCGACATTATGCCATCTGCTGGTTCTATAGCTCCCCCTTTTTGAATGTAGTGTCGGTGCTGCTGCATGCCTTTCTTAAAGGGGCTAGCATTTTATTGCCCCCTTAAGCTATAGCAGGGAAGCAGACAATTGTTTTTAGGGAACATTCTACATACCCCGATTCTAAGTGTCTATCCTTGGAACTCATACCATAAATAGGAACAGTAAAAATTGTATTTAACAAGTGAGAAAAAAGGTTGAAGTACACCTGAGACAGCTATTAAACACAATACACCAACACTTACATATGGAACTAATGACATGCCAGTCTGCAAAGTAAATCTTATAAATTGTAAAGGCACTGTGATCATACAGAACGTATTCTAAACCATGCTGTAATTAAATGAACAACAAAAAGGTAACCAAAAACAATGAAATACTCTTCAACTTATTTAATGAGAACAGCATTATCTGAATACCAAAAAATACACATGGAGAGAATAAGAAAAGAAAATTACCGGACAACCTCATATACGACTATGGACACAAAAAAATCTAAAAATAGCAAAGTAATCCACAGATGTATGTATTAAGAAGGGAGTAAGCTAGCATGTTAGGCTTATCACAAAAAAAAGTTATTTAAGATTCACTTACTATAGAAAATCAATTAATGCACTTAACAAATTCAAGAAATAAACCATACTACCCTAATAGATCCAGAATAAGAATTTGAAATATGCGTGCATGATTGAAATCTCCAGTAAATTAATATTAGAAGAAAGTATTTTAATCAAGTGGGAGATATCTACTAAAAATATCTACAACACATGTTTTTAAATGATGACACTTGTAAGTACAAGTCCAAAAAACTATGGAAGATCTTTTAATTAATTAATTTATTTATTTAGCAAGAGGATGCATGTGCCCATCAGAGAGGAAAAAGCATCCCCCAGTGGCAGGTGGTCACACTACAGGTCCTTTCCCTTCAATCCTCCCATCTATCAAGTAGCCTGGGCCAGGATTTGAACTTCAGTCGTCCCTGTGGGATCTGGCTTCCAAGGCACAGTGCTTAAACACTGTGATATGGGGCAGGCATTATGAAAAGACATTTATGATAATTTATTTGAGTTAAGATTAATTAATTAGTTAAAATGTTTCAATTTATTTAAAAATAAACTAAATAAATTATCTTGGATAATAGGTTTCACTATTACGAAGATTTCAATTTTCTCCAAATTGACGTGCCATACATTAGTTACAATTCCAGCAAAAACTGCAGTAGTATTTTCTGTGAAACTTGCTAAGTTGAATCTAAAATCTATAAATAATTGAGTATAGAGTTATTGAACTTCATGAAAAATTTATAGAACTTCATCTTTATTTGGTTCATAAATAAAAATTAATTATAAAGTATTAAAAACGTAAATATAGGGGCCAGTAATGCTAGTTAAGGTGCTGGACTCCCACACGATTCCAGTCCCAGATCGGTGGCTTTAAAATCATGCCAGATGGATGTGGGATATGCGTGCACACATGCCCAAAATTCTGAGAGGAGAATGCAGAAAAAAAGAATGACGGTGTGGCCGTGCCCCCCTCCCCGGGTGATTTCTTATTTTCTGTTTCTCTCTGTCTTTGTCTCTCTCTAGCAAGCCCATGTGCCTGGTGGCAAGAACCTAAAAAAACGACAACAAAAACTTAAATATGAGGGATAAAACTAAGAAAAAACATAAAAAATAGGAGAATATCTTCATCATATTAGAGTAGAGATGATTTATTAAATAAGATGCAAAAATACTGATGAATTTAAAACAACATTAAAGATTTTCTTAAAAATACAATAAAGAAGTTTAGTCACAGACAGGAGAAGATATTTATAATGGGTGAAGTTAACATTCAGAGTATTCAGAGCTGTTCTACAATCAATATTTAAATAAAGACACATCAACAGAAAAGCAGGAAACAGACTTAAACAAGCACTTCTGGAAGAAGATATCCAAGAGGCCAATACACAAATGAAAAGGTGAACAACTTTTTAGTATTCAGGGAAAGCAAATAAAGTCACAGTGAGAGATCATTTCCAATGCATTAGACTAGCAAAATTTAAGTTCTATAGCGTTGGCATAGATTTGAAATTATAAGAACTGCTAAACATTGTTCTCAGGTGCGTAAATTGGTAAAACAACTTTGGAAAACAAAGGACAGCGTTTAATACAATTAAGGATAGGTGTAATTAGCAGTTCTACTTCTGCAAATATATTGTAGTGAAATCCTTCAATGATTATCAAAGACAGGAAAAAATTTTCTTGAGAAAATTTTTAGCTTAACAGTATGTAACAAAAAAATGAAATACTTAAAACTTCCATCCACAGTAAAATGGATAGGTGTAAGGTGATTCATAAGAAAATATTTAAATATACATTTTCTAACTGCTTTTTTAGAATGTAAAATATCATTAAAAATGGAATTATCCCCGACTGAAAATGTTAAAATCCTATTTGGCATAGGAATATTTCCTATAGGTTATATTTTAGTGGGAAGATTTAAATTGTGCTTAAATAAATAACCCAATCATTCTCTTCATTCTAGTTTGATAGATACTTTACAACCTCAAACTACTGACAGAATATTTACAGTGGACAAGGTGGATAGGTTTAAATGCACATAATAGAATCATGTCATACCATTGTTTTGTCACAAGAGGGACTAGATAGTCAAAAGTACAACTTTCCCCTTCGGTCTTAAGAATATTTATCTCGAGTTTATTTTTTTAGTGTATTCCTTTTAGTGTATGTGTCATAGAATATAGTACTATTACATATATTTCATATCAGCAAAAATATTAAGATATAACTTGCAATTTGACTTTAGAACAGATATTGATTAGATAGACATTATGTAACTTAATGAGCTATGTGCTTTTTGTTTAAATGCTGTACTAAAGTGATTGTTTTTATTTTGCATTAGGGTTAAAAATTTGAAACACTGAATAAAATTTTATGTTTTATTTATTTTTCATACTCAATTTCAAGATACCTGTGTTTGCAACTAATCTCAAATCTGATAAAATGATTCAAAGAATTATGGAACTATTTTTTTTTTATGAGACAATGCAGTGTTTGATATGTCTTCTTTTTAAATTTTTCAACATAATGCTTTTTATTTATTTATTTATTTATTTTTTTATCATCATATCTTCTTCATATTACATTGGATTACATATAACTTTACTGTGTATTACATTGTTTCTTCAAAAGGTAATGCCATGCACGTCAGTCAGTACAGAGACATTAATCTCCCCACTTCAACATTAAATATCTTTTCTGTTTTCCCCAATCATTATCTTTATTATTCTAATTATTTTTATAAAACAGTCAATTGCTATTTCTCGTTTTCCTTGTAAAAATACTTTGCCCATCATGAAACACTTCTCAGACCAATCCAGTTGAGAATTCTATACATGTCATCATCAACAGTTAATAAACCCTATCTGTTTCTCACTGACGTCCTGTCTCTCTATTGCTCACTTGCTATCTTTCTCTATCCTCTTCTCTTCACTTACCCCATTCCACACTGTCCTATTCTCATTAAGTACCTTCACTTCAAGAATGGTAGAGTAGTTCCTGTTCTTCCCTGAGGCAATGCAGGGCTGGTAACCAACATCTTCTCAAGTTGCAAGTTCTCAGACCTTGTTTTCCGCTTCAGCTTGCTGGTCCAAAGGCCACACGCCGGCCCTGGAGAGGCAGCTGAA